>NC_043001.1:737560-740060 GCF_006345805.1 Octopus sinensis | reverse complement strand
TAAAGTGGATCCTGTATATGAAGGCAACTGAAAGAGAGAGGGTGAGGGGATGAAAGAGGGTAGGTAGGAGGAGAGGGATGGATTTGTGGTATAAAGTGGGGGAGAGGGAGTGACACGTTTTGCTCAAGGACTCAACATAACAACCAGTCCAGGAATTGAAACCTTGCCATCATGAAACGTTGCATCCTAACCACAAGGCAACACACCATCATATAGATAGAGAGAGAGAGGGAGGAGGGGAGGAGAGAGAGAGATAAACAGACAGACAGATATACAAATATATTTGTGTATAAGCATCATCATTATTTAGCATCTGTTTTCCATGCTGGCATGTTTTGACGGTTTGACAGGAACTGGCCAACTGAAGGGCTGCCTGGGCTTTCCTATTCACTGTTCTGGCATATTTTCTATGGCTGGATTCACTTCCTAATGCCAGTCCCTTTACAATGTGTACTGGGTGCTTTTTACATCGCACCAGTATCTGTGAACCTGCAAAACAAGGATTTCTCAGCCGAGAGAGGGACATGCCTATCTGTATGGATGGCCATGATTTTACTAATCTCCTAAGGCAGAGCAAATCACCAGAAATCTTAGTCCCTTGTCATCTCCACAATAAGGCCCAACGTCTGAAGACCCTTATACATGTGTGTATGTATGCCATCATCGTTTAACATCTGTTTTCCATGCTGGCATGGGTTGGATGGTTCGAGTGGGGTCTGGGAAGCCAGGAGGCTGCACCAGGCTCCAATCTGATCTGGCAGTGTTTTTACAGCTGTATGCCCTTCCCAGTGCCAACCACTTCAAGAGTGTAGTAGGTGCTTTTTACGTGCCACCAGCACAGGGGCCAGGGGAGCTGGCATTGGCCACGATCGGATAGTGCTATTTATGTGTCACCGGTACAGAAGCCAGTCAAGGCGGCACTGGCATCGGCCACATTTGGATGGTGCTTGTTACTTTCCACTGGCACAGGGGTTACAACTACAATTTCCATTTGATTGTAATTTGATTTGATTTTGATGTACTTGACTCAATAGGTCTCCCCAAGCATGGCATGTTGCCCTACAATCCAAGGTACTTTTGAGTGGGCTGGTTATGTGACACTGGTGTGGTTATAGCTGTGAACTCACTTTATTTGCCAGGTCGTCTCAGTCACAGCATACCTCCAGAGGTCTCAGTTTTTTGTCATATCCTCTGTGAGGCCCAACTTTTGAAGGTCATGCTTCACCACCTTATCCCATGTCTTCCTGGGTCTCCCTCTATCCCAGATTCCTTCCACTGTTTGGGAGTGGCACTTTTTCACACATCTCTCCTCATCCATTCACAGTACATGACCATATCAATGCAAACGTCTCTCTTTCATGCCACATCTGATGCTTCTTATGTCCAACATTTCTCTCAGGGCACACTGACATTACACATCCAGTGGATCATGCTCGATTCATTTCTTTTGATGCATATCTTCAGCAGTCACAGCTCATGTTTCACTGCCATGAAGTATGGCAGTTCGTACACATGCCCCATTTCACTCTGAGCTAGAGGTTCTTTGTTACCAGCAGAGGTAAGAGCTGTCTGAACTTTGCCCATGCAATTCTTATTCTAGTGCTAATACTCTCTGAGCATCCACCCTCCACTGCTGACTTGGTCCCCTAGTTAGCAAAAACTATCAACTACTTCTATTTCCCCACCCCCCTGGCATGTGATGGAATCTATATTCTGATCATCTGTGGTGTTCATTGTATGTATGTATGTATGTATGTATGTATGTATGAATGAATGAATGAATGACAACCAGTGTTGGTGTATTTATGTCCCTGTGACCCAGCGGTTTGGCAAAGGAGACCAATAGGATAAGCACAAGACTTGATTCAGCCTGTCATGGCAGTGCCCCAGTATGGTTGCGGTCTAATGACTGAAACAAGTGGAAGTGTAAAAAGAATATATATAATGTATGTATGTATGTGTGTGTGTATTTAATCTGTATATCTGTATGTGTGTGTATTTATTTAAGGAGTCCATATTTCTATAATCTGTATGCGTGTGTCTATTTTACACACACTCAAGACAAAAAAAATCTAGAAATAAATATATTCAGTAAAATATTTCATAATTGCATTATTGTTTTCATGACTGTATGTATATATGTGTGTGTATGTATCAGGTCACTTTCAAGTGCTACTGGTAACATGTAACCCAGTACAACCTGTTGCATGGTCGGGTCGTCGTCGACTAAACCGGCAACCCCACCAAGCTTGCTTAGTGAGGAGGGTGATTATTGCACACCCTGCGGGGTGAAAAACAAAACCCATCAAAGGGCGGAGAAACTCTTGAGAGTCAACAGCCATCCAATAAATGTCTTAAGGCTGTATCATGCGCGGGTACATAGAAATAATCGGACTGAATTGCCCGATCGCGCGGTTAAACCATTGGGAGTGAAGGACTCCTAGCCTTTGTCAGGGCATCCTTCTAGGAGAAGGTAACTCAGGTAACTGGGATAACTCTG
>NC_043001.1:700060-732560 GCF_006345805.1 Octopus sinensis | reverse complement strand
TGTCAGTCTATTGTGATGGACAAAAACTTGTTAAGAGTTTCCATATTGCTATTGTTGTCATCATCATCATCATCATTATTATTATTATTATTATTATTATTATTATTGAGGGTAGTGATAAGAGAGGAGGTAGTAAATAGGGTTTGGTCTCCCTTGTTATTGGTGTTCTCCTGTTTCTTGTGTTGTTGTCTCATTGTCTTCATGAGTTTTTTTTTCTTCTGAAAATGTTTCTTAGAAAAACTGTTTTAACTGGTAAAAGTCATCAAAGGTCATCTTTGGACTTCATAGAATTCCAAACTTGTTTTTTAGTGTGTGTGTGTGTGTGTGTGTGCATTCACAAGCATGTATACACCTGTATGTATGTATATGTGTAGAAATCCACATATTTGTGTGTGAATATACATACATGCGCGTTCATATATATGTATGTGTAATACATACATATATATACACACGTATCTATGGATGCATGCCTTTCCTGCCACTAACCTTTACCTTTTTCCAAACAAAGTAATATCATTATAATACATTTCCTCTAATCTTCCAATTGTCCATGGAGTAATATGTTGGGTTATATTTATGTTGTCCATAAATAAATGCCAGTTCTAAAATGACTTTTTATTCCACAAAACCAGCTATATATTGGGGGCCAATTCAGTTAGCTAAACCTTTCCCAAGCCAAGATATTTTTCTTTATTCCTTTCATTCCTTTAGGGCCACAATTCTTCATCAGGGAAGAATCCCATCTAACTTTGGTTTCACATTTTAGCACAATGCCAGCAGTTTTGGAGGGAGTGAATAAGTCAATGACTTCAACGGGTATTTATTTCACCAACCCCAGAAGGATGAAAGGTGAATGTCAACCCTGGCAGCATTTGAACTCAGAACATAATGACTGATGAAATGAAGCTAAGCGTTTTGCCCGGTTTGCTGTCTTTCCACCATATTGAATTAAAATAAAACTATTAACACTCTCCAAGCATTTTGGGTACCAGACTATTTTTCTTCTTATATATTAGTGGGGTGGGGGTGTATCAGGATAATGAATGAGTACAGCGATGGGTGAGGGAGTTATCAAGACAAAGTTACATAATACCGTTTGAACACCAGTTCTATACTGTAGTTTATTCACTGAACTAAAACTGTTCCAGTGTACCTGTAATGTACTGGGGAAGAAAGAATGAAGCATTGATTCAATCAATTTAAACAGTCTGGAAAACCATTTTTTAGGCAATGTGCCTCAGAAAATAATTACAATTTTGTTTAAGGCAACAAAACAATGTTTTTAGTGAGAAGATCTCGTCTCAAATATTCTATGTTAATTATTCTTCTCATAGAAATTCTTTACTTGTTAGAGGTGACTAACTGGCAAAACAAATTAGTCTTATTAAAGATTGTAATTAGAGTTGGTTTACCAACCCCACAACCAACTATCACTCTCTCCACCAACTCATATCAACTGGTTGGCAGGATAGCAAGAATAAAAGGGTTTCTTGCATTATTTCTTAATCATGTTCTTCCACTGCAGAACTTAGAGGCTTAAAATAACAATTGTAAAGCTTACATGGAAAAGGAATGTCTTTGGTATATAGAATGTGTGTGTGTGTTTGTAACATCACTTACACCTATTTTCCCGCCATTTTAAAAAATTTGAATGGTTTAATAAAAAATAACAATTAAACAATACTGTATTCACCCTTGTTGTTTTCAACTTCTTCCCAACGTTCAACACGATTTTCAATACCTCGTTGGTAGAAATCACCTGATTTTGAATCGTAAAATTGATCCAACCAAGCTCTCATTTCTGCATCAGTATTGAACGAAACTCCGAGCAAAGCACTTGAAAGAGATCGAAAGAGGTGGAAATCCGTTGATGCCAAATCAGGAAAGTACAGCAGCTGTGGCAGCACTTCTCAGCCAAGCATTTGAATGGCTTCCTTGGACATATTGGCGATATGTGGGGTGGGCATTGTCATGCAGCACAAGAACTCCATGCCGCCAATTAGGTCTTTTCTCTTGAATAGCCATGTTGAGTCATTTCATCTGTTGAACATAGAGTTCCATGTTGACCATTTGATTCCATTCAAGCAAGTTGTAATGGATAATCCCTTCTCAGTTCCACCATATGTACAACATCATTTTATGCAGATGAAGATCTTGTTTCATGCATGGTGTTGCTTGTTTACCAGAGCTAAGCCATTCCTTTCCGCTGCTTCATATTGTTGTACAGGCACCATTTTTTGTCGCCAGTAATGATTTGGTAAAGAAATCGTTGCTTATGTCCATGAGTTGAGCTGTGATGAGCAAGCAAACCAGCGGAGATTGTGGCTCACTGATTTTTGTTGTTGTCACTTAAAGCATGTGGAACCCATGCTCCATACCTCTGAACCTTTCCTATCGAGTGAAGATGCTTCTCTATAGTAGTGTGGGAGCATTCCATTTTCTCTGCAAGTTTTCTTGTCATTTGATGAGAATTTTCATGCAAAAGTTGGTTTAATTGCTCTTCATCAAACTCAACTGGATGGCCAGAACGAGGTGCATCTTTGAGGTCAAAATTTCCATTTTTGAACTTGGCATACCAATCACGAGTGGTTCTTTCAGCTATGGCACCCTCTCCATACATAGCACAAATGCCGTGAGCAGCTTTTGCGGCCTTAGAACCTTGATTAAAGGCAAAAAGAAGGAGGTGTCAAAAATGCTTGTTTTTCTTGACATTCCATTTAAATGATCTGAAAATAAACAAAAATTAACTAAAAGTAACTAGAAGAAAAACAAAATAGATTCCAAACTGATTCAAAAATAGAATTCCCCCAAAAAATAGATTCCAAAATTTAAAAACGCAATAAATTCCAAAATTTTTTAAATGGTGGGAACTTAGTTGCCAACCCAATAGTATGGGATAGATGGTTCTATTCTTCCTGAAGTCCCAACCCCTTAGATGAGATAAAGGATTTTATCATGCTCAGCTATCTCAGTTTTGTCACAGTTTCTGCGACTGGGACCCTTCTTAACGCTAACCACTTTACAGAGTGTAAAGAGTGCATTATATTCATTGCACCATATGCATCTTAAAGCACAAGAACATCAATAATATTTTCAATGTTTCTTTTCTCTCATACACACACACACACACACACACACACACACACACACACAAAGTCAAACAAGAAAACCTGACGAGCATCAGATCCATTCTTTAATTGCTTTTTCCATAAAATATTAATTTGTTAAATAACTCTTTCACAACTTCGTAACCCTCACCACTCCTACGTTTTTCAATAAAATTTAGATGACCACCAATTGGAGATGTTCTCATTTCTTAAAGAGATTTTATACACCTTTAGAAGGAGATTTTTGTTTTAAATGTTAGGAACTCATTATACTACATACATATACACAGAAGATCAAAAGCATTCATGGCTGAATGCATGTCATGAACTGAAAGAACAGAAGTTGCTTCAGACCATTTTTTGATGGTCATCACTGGTGATGAAAACTGGTGCTATGGAATTTGCAGATGTGGAAGAAATGAAGCGAAAGTTCCAGCACTGCTTCGAATGGTGGAAAGCATGTCTGGACAGATGTATTGCTTCAAATGGAGAATACTTTGAAAGCAGTAAAAGTGTAAACATGTGAAACTAGGTGAATAAAATAATATAATAAAATTCCTGTTTCGTTCAGATAACCCCTTGAGCACAAATCGCTAAGTTAATTAATTCACCAAGAAAGTAGTTGAAATACAGGAAGTGGGCTGAATCCCAGTTTTGACTAAAAAAATTGATTCCAGTGTATTTGTCTGAGTGGATATTTGTATATATGTCTGTGTTGTCTTTTCATCCATTATTGACTCCTACACAGAAACCACTTCCTCCATACAGATGACCCCACAATGCATATGCTTGGAAATTTGAACAACAAAAGCAATCACACACACAATACAAAAGCTTCATTCCAAAAGGTTTGTGTCTTTCTATTTTTCTAAGACCTTTTCAAACAGTTAAAAACTTGTAAGAAAATCTTTCTTCAAATACTGTGATTATATCATGTATATTTTGCAAACTCTTTTAAACACACACAAACACAGAGGTTGTTGTTCCATACAATTGTGAGCCATCTCAATTAGAAAAATAAATGTTTTGAACCTTATAAGAGATGTGGGAAATTCTTGACAGTGAAATGTGGAAGTTCAAGGTAAGATCTGAAATGGTGAAAGCCAATATGAATGCTAAAATTCTGCCAAACTAAAGAATAAGGAGCAGAAGGCAAAAAAGATAACTGGCCAATGGAAGTAACTTTAGACATTGACTCAAACTACATAAGAGATAAAAAGAAAAAAAGGTTCATTCATGCGCTTCTGTTTTTCTTTTTTAATGCAAAGTGAATCAGAGTTGGATATAATGTAAGGACAATGAAGAGGTTGAGGGAAGAGGAAGAACATCACACAAGACATACATTAAATGCTTTTAGTTGTTTGTGTAAGGAAAGCTTGAAGTTCCTAAAAATTTGGTGTTGTATAAGTGTAATTAACTAAAGGGATCATTGTTAATAAGATAAGAAGTCAAATAACTACAACAACAACAACAACAATAATAATAATGATAATTTCCATCACCAGCAGAGAATGAATACCAAGGGCAGGCAAGTGGTACATGACAGATAATGATTATCTTTCTTACATGGCCTGACCTTTTAGAAAGAAAAGAAGATAAAACACATTCAGAAAACGAGGGGTAGCGGAAAGGGGTCAACTAATAGACTGCAACAAGAGTTATGTCTGAACAGAATTGATTTTTTTTAAATTTGAAAAGAACTGTCCAAAAGCATTCGTCGCTGTGCTGTGGAGGAATTTGCTTTGCAACCACTTGGTTCTGGGTTCAATACTAGACTGAATATTACACAATGGACAAGTATCTTCTGCCATACGCCCAAGCATATCAATGCCTTGTAAGGAAAAACTAGGAAATGAAAAATACATGAGAACTGTTTGTAGTGTGCGTGTGTGTGATCATTTCCCATTCACCTTCCCATGCTAGACTCTATGGTACCAGTCTTATTTTGAGGTAGTTTTTTTCTTTTTTTGTTGTTGTTCTTTTTTTACGGTGGGATACCTTCCTGTTTCTTATCCTTTCAATCACCCAAATATTTTGTGTACATGTAAGATAAGATTAAGACAAAAAGCTGGCAGAATCGTTAGCATGCTGAACAAAAATTAATTGCATCTTTTTGTCCATCTTTAGATTGTGGATTCAAATTCAGCCAAAGTCAACATTGACTTTCATCTTTTCAGAATCAGTAAAAAAAAAAGTAGCAGTTAAGCACTGGACTCAAATATCAGGACCTTGCTCCATTGCTCAAAAGGTTCACGTGTTGTAAAAAAGATTATATGACAATATGGTACACCCTAGTTGAAAGCCTCTCTGTATGTGTGTGTTTGAGCATGGCCTCGAGTGAAAATGGAGGAAATGACAGAAATAGCTTATCTAAAAAACAAGAGTTGACCACAGGAAGGGCATTCAGCCAATGGAAACTGCCTTGATAATTCTCATCTAACCAATGCCGGCATGGAAAATGTGAATTGAAAGACAACAAAGGCAGAAGAGGTGGTGGTAGTGGTGGTGGTGGTGGTGGTGGTGGTGGTGGTGGTGGCGGTGGCGGCGGCGGCGGTAGTAGTAGTAGTAGTAGTGTTACTGCTGGTGTTGGTGATAACATGACAATGAATACAACTTTATAATAAAAATTCTCTTTTATATATGGTATAATATAACACGTGTATGATTGTGTGAGTGTGTCATCATCATCATTACCATGTATATATATATGTGTGTGTGTGTGTGTGTGTGTGTGTGTGTGTCTGTGTGTCTCAGTATTAAGCATTTCAAAATATTAGTCCAAACTCTTTCCAAATATCTCTTGTTAATATCTCTGAGATATTCAGATGAAATATCTAGATTTCATTTAATTATTAAAGAGAATTGCTTTATTATTTCTTTTGTTATGTTCCTGCAATAATAACTACAACTAACCACATACAGTTTAGACTCTGTGACTATATAAACTAGTTGCGGCTTTTAAGTGGCTTCGGGTATCCTTTATACAAAACCACATTTACAGGCGTCGACTGTGAGCAATGGAAGTTTCTAGTTATCTCCCTTGGATTAATTGAAATTCCAGTTTACTTCTTAGAGGAAATAATTCAGTTTTTGAATGTTTGCTTGAGAGAAACAGACGGAATACAAGTGTGTGTGTGTTCTTTAATTCCTTTTATTCTTTTACTTGTTTCAGCCATTTGACTGCGGCCATGCTGGAGCACCGCCTTTTGTCGAACAAATTGACCCCAGGACTTACTCTTTGTAAGCCTGGTAATTCTATTGATCTATTTTGCCGAACTGCTAGATTACAGGGATGTAAACACACCAACAACGGTTGTCAAGCGATGTTGGAGGACAAACACAGACACACAAATACAAACATTATATATATATATATATATATATATATGTATATATATATATATATATATATATATATATGTATAAATATGTAATATATACACACACACACACGACGGGTTTCTTTCAGTTTCTGTCTAACAAATCCACTCACAAGGCTTTGGTTAGCCAGCGGCTATAGTAGAAGACACTTACCTATGGTGCCAAGCAGTGGGACTGAACCTGGAACCATGTGGTTGGGAAGCAAGCTTCTTATCACATGGCCACTGCTGCACCTATATATATATATAAAAATGCACAAACTTGTATAGGTACATACACACATACAGACATAGGCATTCAAATGTACAATATGTATGCATACATATACATACATACATACATACATACACACACACATACACACATACATACATTCGTTCATACATACATACATACATACATACATGCATGCATGCATGCACACATACATGCATGCACACATACATGCATGCACACATACATACATGCACACATACATACATACATGCATGCATACATACATACATGCATGCATGCATACATACATACATACATACATACATACACACATACATACATACATACATATATAGATGCATACACACATACATACATACATACATAGATGCATACATAGATGCATACATACATACATGCACACATACATACATACATACATACATGCATACATACATACATACACACATGCATACATACATACATTTTTTTTTTATGGCTGCCCCCTCATTATCGAGTATGGCCATTGCACGCTTAACTGTTACTGGTGCTGTGATCGAATGTGACGTTTTAGCCCAGCTAAAGATCTACAATGTCTTGTACAAAATTGGCAGCTAAGACCTTTACTGGTAATGGCCGGCTGTAGTTGTAACTGGGCTTCATGTACCTTTGCATGTCGTTTAAGTCCTCCTGCCGAATTACACTCTCTTCCACATGCCCGACAGATATGATTAATATGGTGTGTTACACCACCACCAGTGGCCAGGTTGTCACTCATCTGCCTCGTTTTATGACTACGAAGATGACTCTTGAGTCCAGCTTTACTGAGGCAGTGTCTTGTACAGACATTGCATGTCAGAATCAAAGGAAGACCCTTCCCTTCTGGAAGTGTAACAGCGATGCCCTTCCTGACATCCCTCCTTACTTTCTCATGTGCAACTCGAGATTTCTCAAAAGTGGCTGTCCCCTTGTGCACAATCCTTCTCCACCTGCTACGATCAATAGTTACGCCTTCCCATGTATCAGGAGAGATGCAAGCATCTCTTAACCCTTTAGTATTTAAACCGGCCATATCCGGCCAAAATAGCTAATCTGTTTTATGTTCAAACTGATCAGATCCAGGCTCTCACACCTACCCTACAATGTTATTCTACATTAAGTAATTACACCATCAAGATCTTGAAGATATGAGATAATGCATGATTAATTCAAATCAATGGGAATCAATAAGTATTATGTTTGATAGAATAATCTGAACACTAAAGGGTTAAGGAAGCCTTCAGCAAGTCCTTATACCTCTTTTTTTGGTTTATGTGGAGGTCGTTCTCCTTTAGCTAACTCTCCATAAAAGAGTTGTTTTGGCATCCTTGAATCCTTCATCCTGACCAGATGACCACTCCATCTGAGCCTTTGCTTTAACACAAGAGCTTCTATACTTTCACACCAAGAGCCTTCGAGTATTTCAAGATCACTGATGCAGTCCTCCTACTTAATGCCATAGATCCGTCTGAGGCACATCTGATCAAAACGTTCCAGTTGTTTAAGGTGGTATCGATATGTGACCCACGTCTCGCAGGCATAGAGAAGAGAAGGGAGCACACATGCCTTGTACACCTTTATCTTTGTCTTTCTGCATATGTCTCGCCGACTCCAGAGGCGCTTTTCTAGCCTTCTGAAAGCAACACTTATGCATACATACATACATGCACACATACATACATACATACATACATACACACACACACATACATACATACATACATACATACACACACACACACATACATACATACATAATACATAGATGCATACATACATATGAACATACGTTCCTAGGCATGTCCATTAGTTTCCTTTAACCATCACAACTAAGTAACGCCATACTTAAGCAGAGTTTTCACATGTTTTTGTGCCTTGTGTATACACACACACACACACACTCTCTCTCTCTCTCACACACACACACACACACACTCTCTCTCTCTCTCTCACACACACACACACACACACACATGCACACACACACGCAACTGTCTATATGCTTAGGTCTGTCCTTATCACCATTTTCCATCTCGCTTTTCCTTCTGGCAGAGGTTGGCTCCGTTGTATATTTTGGACATGGTTCCTATGAGTGGATGCTCTTCCTAACACCAACCACTTGACAAAGTTTATTGGCTGCATTCTGTGTTTTCCATTGTAACATCAAGTTGACTTAAGCTTAGTCAAACATATTAGGGAAATAAATTCCAGAGAAGATTGTTTTTTGCTTTGTTTGTGAATGTGTGTGTGTGTGTGTGTGTGTGTGTGTGTGTCTGTGTGTGTGTGTATGTGTGTGTGTGTGTGTGTGTGTGTGTGTGTGTAGAGCTATGTTTATGTCTTTGTGCTTGTTCCCTCCCACCGCTTGACAAAAGGTATCAGTTTGTTTACATTGCAGTTTGCCAAAAGGTGACTGACAGAACAAGGACTTAGCTTGATAAAAACAAAATGTAAATATTGGGGCCAGTTTGTTCAACTAAACCCTTCAAGGCAATGCTCCAACATGGCCACAATCTAATGATTGATACAAGTGAAAGATAAAAGATACAAGCATAAAGATACAAACACACACACACACACACACACATTAATCTATGGTTTTATGTTGACTTCATTTTACATTAAACTTTTGAATTACTTGATACTTTTTATAGAGAATATATTTATTATTCTTTTATTAGAGGAGGACTAACAGCACCCTAAACCCTCACACTAGCATCTTTTCACTGACCACACACACACACATTAGCCTGATCTCACCCACTCTCTGTATCACTGGACTCCTCTCTCTCTCTCTACTTCCCCACCTCAGCCCTATGCCTCTGGCAATCACAGACCTTCTATTTCCATCTTTATATTTACTCCACAAAACTTAAACCTTGCACTACTGTAAACAGTCATAAATTTGATAAGACAGTTGGTCCCTCAAAGAAACCTTTTACATGCCCCCCCCCCCCGCCTACTCCTCCATCATGTCTGTATTACCACTCCCTACCAAAATGCTGAGTAGCTCCAACATTTGTAATGTGTGTCCTACCATGCCTCTACTCTTGCCCCCTACAAAGCAACAGAATACCTCACTGTACACCTCATTTCCTAAGTGAACCCAGCCTTAGAAGCAAAAAAATTAATAGGAACCAATGAATAAGCTTTTATATGGACATTTAACCTTCTAGAAATAGCAGCCAAATATCACAGCACTCATGGCTACTATATTAGAAATATAAAAAATGTATTTGATAAACCATCCAGTGGTCATATTTCTCAAGAAATATCATGTCTATGACTTTTGAAAATAATCAAAAATTTGGTGAAATTAAACAAAATTTCAAATTTATTTTATAATCTAAAAATATTTATGTTCCGTTTTATTTAGTGGGACGCATTAAGTTTCCTTCATGAATTTTGGGAGCCTTCTGAAAAACTGTGGAAGCTTGTAACCCTATGCATTTAAAGATTTCAATAATACTCAATAGTTTTACAAAATTAAATTAGAAAATTAGACAAAACAGAGAATACAATTGAAAGAAAGTAAAAAAAAAAATAGAGAAAGAAAGAGAAAAAAAGAAGACCAAATTCACCACCTAAGGTTGAAAAGTTGAGGGTCACTGGGGAACCCTCTGATGGCTGTTGTATGAGTTTGGATGATAGACAGATTGTAACATGAATGATAAAGGAGAGGCTTTTATATTAAAAGGAAAACTGTAAAAATGATCCAAGCCTCAGGTACAGACCCATTCAAGTTAGGATAAACAGGGCTGTATATATACTGTAAATGGACATGTAGGATGGTCATGGCTGGAACAGCTTTGATATTAGGTCTGGTCATTGAAGGCTGACCAGGGGTTAAACAATAACAACAAATTCCTCATTCCTTATTTCAAAGTTCAGTTCTAAATTAGAACTGGCCAGCTGTAGCAACAAGAATAACAACCATAACAGTAATAACAACACATGAGAGGTAACTGGTCAAGATTTTCAAAATCCATTCTGGCTCTGGCAAAATGACAAAATGGCCAAAAGAAGAGAGCAGAGAGGGATGAAGGAGAAGAGAAGGAAGACAAGAGATGGAAGAAAAAAATAGAGAATATTTTTTAAAATGGAAAATGAAATGAAGAAGAAGAAAAAAAGATAACAAAAAAGGCGGGAACAAAGATAACAAGAAAAAGAAAGAAAGAAACTTCATGCATCTCTGGTCATCTCATTGGAAGGCATTGGAGTGTGAAGAATGAAACAGATGGACAACAGTGAAATATCAGCCTCACTACTACTACTACTACCTACTACCAACAATGATAGCAGTTCAAGTTGTTCTCTATTAACAAACACAATTCTCTTTGTTCTCAACAAGCAAAAAAACCTTCTGTGAAATTCTTGCAGACTTTCAACATTAAACTTTACATTAGTTTCACTTCCAACTCTAATTATATTTGTGACACAGCAAAATGAATCTTACTACTTCAAACAAACTTCACTCATTTGCAGAATAGCCTAGTTTTGAAAATGAAATTAAAATATAAAAACTAAATAAATAAGATAAATAACAAAAGTGAAAATATTCCAGTTCTCATTAACCACTTGGAAGTAAATATTTTCAATTAGAAAATAGAGGATATTATGTATTATAAATGTTTGCTAATAAAACAATAATAATAATAACAGATCTGATATTTCATTATTAATCGTTAATAATTATATATCTTGAAAGACGGAATATTCTAAAATATATTTGACTAAATATTATCGATTATATTTCGACAAAGTTTTCGACAGACATCAAGATAAATATGACATTTTGAAAGTTATTAAACAGAAGACTTTTGTGTACTTTAACAAGTTTTATGAATATGTTTAATTTAAAGACCACCAGATATTCTTCACACCAGCAGATGGCAGCAGCATTGTTGCTTTCTCAATGACACGCTGTAAACTAACCAATGATATGGTCTGCAAGCAATGAAACTCATGAATATATTTACATAACATAATAACATCAAGTATTTTATTTCATAATTACAATTTTGCAATGGGGACAAGTAACAGAATCAAAAGAATGGGACACAAAACACTTCATGATTTTGAGTTCAAATCTTACTGAGGTCAGCTTTACCTTTCAGGAGGTGCAGTAAAAGATCAATCAATTTCTATGTATTTATTTAGTTGTTTACCTCAAATGTATGACTTTGTAGCAATATTAAAACTCATTTTTTAGAATCTGGTACAGTTCTATAGAAGTTCTCTCAGTTCTACTTCAGCAAATACAATGAAGTTCCCGCTTCACTGAAGTCAAGAGGCTAAAATATGTCCAGAGTTGTCTCCCATATTCACTAAAGTCATTGAATTAATATCGATCTCTGACCAGATTTTTGTTTTTGAATCACTAAGTAAATATTTTTAGGTAGCTTTTTTAATGCTCACTACATTAAATATGTTAGCACTGACTCAACCAGTGTTGTTGATATGTATACACACACACACACACACACATATATATACACATACATACATACATACATACATACATACGTACATACATACATACGTACATACATACATACATACATACATACATACATACATACATACATACATACATACATACATATATTGTATTTCGGAGTTGTCATTCTTTTTTTTTTTTGACAAAATAAACACATGCACTGTATATTTGTTCTTCATTCATTTATTACTGTTCATATATTTTTTAACTCATGTTTTTTGTGTGGAAATCTTTCGTCACACATCTGTGACCTCTTCAGCAATACTTTTGCTTTAAACAAAATTGTAAAGGGACATTGTGTGCATGTGCATACATGTGCATGTTTGTGTGTGTCATTGTTCGTAGCAGCAGTATGGCCTTCCCCTCACCACCTTCCTCTCACCCCATTGTGCTGTAGCTGTCCTAAGACCCAAAACTTTGGTACAGTTCTTGTATCCCTCTGTGCTTGTGTGTTCATCCATGGGGTTGTTCATCATGGTAGTTGTTGCTGCTGTTATTATCATCATTGTCCCTACTGCTGCTGTTGTTGTTATTCATATTGTGGATATTGTTGAGGCTATCTGTGAAATTTCTCTTCTGTGTGTCTTTGTGTGAGTGAACGGGTTCACTTCGTATCTTGTCCGTATACATGCCTTTTATATAGATTTAGTTATTTATTTATTCATTTTATCTATCTCTATTTCTTATATTTTTCACAGGTATGTGACAAATATATTTATCTAGTTATGATTGTTTATATATACGTTTTTAAAAATGTAAACATATTTTCCGGTCACGAACCCACCTACACACACACTCATACATGATTTCCTCTTTATAGCCTGTCTCCTGGCTGTCCCTTAATGTTCCCAGTTAACCACCAAATAGAAATTCTGAGGAACAAAGATCTTTTACTGAATTCCTCCAACCCAAACTTCCAATAATATCCTTCTTGACTCATTAAAGATCCAACTCTATTGACTTATTAACCTCTTAATTAGCTTAATTAGTCACTGTCATAGCCTATCAATATTTCCTCGGATATCCTTTTCTGGATAGGATCTTGGCAAAGAATAAGGGTTCCAGTATGGTAGGGAGAGGATAGTGGGTGGGGCTTTTTGTTTTTAAACATTGTTTTTTCTTTGTGCTGCTGCTGCTGCTGCGGTGGGGCGAGGGGTGAGTAACCTTGGTGAATAATTTTTGAAGGAAAAAAGAGTAACTTCCATGTCAGGGTAGGGCAGGGTGTAGAGTGGTAGACTGTGGGGTGGGGGATGGGGGAAGGAAAGGTGGTTTGAAGAGAAAAAATGAAGAAAACTCCAGAAATGGAGTTAGTGTGGGTGGGAGTGGGTGGAGAGGGTGAGGGAGAGAGGAGAAGTGATGAAGAGGAAAGGAAATAAAGAATCATATTAAAAGAGTAAAAACCAATGGAAGGTAGATAGATAGACAGGTAGATAGATAGATAGATAGAGAGAGAGAGAGAGAGAGAGAGAGAGAGATAGGTAGATAGATAGATAGAGAGAGAGATAAATAGATAGATAGATAGAGAGAGAGAGATAGGTTGATAGATAAATAGACAGACAGACAGACAGATAGATAGATATGTAGGTAGATAGAGAGAGAGGGGGTAAGATATGTGGGGGAGAATACTTATAAAGAAAGGGGAAGGAAGATATAGATGGAAAGTGAGTGAAAGTGTATGTGTTCCAAAAAGGATAGAGAAAGAGAGGAGAGAGAGAGACAAGAGGAAGATAATGTTGAAAAGAAGGTTTGGAGAGATGATAGAATAGAACGGAGTGGATGGAGAGATGATTAAGAAAGAGAGAGAGATGAACTGTACTTGAAGTGAATGGAACCTAAATAAAATCTAGAATTATGGAGAAAATGGTAGACTGAAATATTATTTGAAGGATTTGAGAGTAAATTGATTAAAAGAAGGGAAAATTGTGTTCTGGAAGAGAGAGAGAGAGAGAGAGAGGAAGAGGAATGGAAATAAAAGATTGTGGAAGTTAATTTCCTGTCAACTAATTAATTCTTCCCTTATTGTTCCTCTCTCATACATAGAAGCAAGTATAGAAGCTTCTAGAATCTGTGATATTACTTTGATGAAGAATGACAGCCCAACTGGCGTTCTACCTCACTATTTACTGTTGTTGTTGTTGGTGGTGGTGCTGCTGGTGATGATGATGATGGTTTTAATGTTCTAACTGTTATTGCTGTTCTTGTAACTGCTGTTGATGTCCCTGTTTTGTACAGCATATCCATCATCATTATAATCATCATCAAGAATGCACGAAGGCCTTTACATGATCATTTGACTTACTAAAAATAGCAGCCAAATAATACCTACAATTCATTATACCCTGCTTTCTAGGGAAGTGACAAACACATTGAGTCCTACATGCAGAAGAAAAGCACAGGGTAGTCATGGCTGGAAATACTGTTGACTATAGATTTCCTTATTTAGGACTGACCTACATCAATATCATCATCATCATCATCATCGTATCCAGTGTGATACCCAGAAGAGATGAGATGAGATTGAATTTGAGGATGATGGGTTTCACAAGTTAGTTGACATAAGGTTGGTAGCAGTATGCTGTGCTGTTGGACCTATCAAACCCACACAGGTTTAATATGTACAGAAGCTGATGAGGATGAAGGCCAGCATTGACAAAAGAGAGTCAGAAATAACAACAGCAACAACAATAATATTAGGTTATGATTTAAGCAGGTCAGAAATCAGGGAGGGGAGCTTAGTCAAATACACTGACCTCAGTACCTCACTGGGTCTTTATTTTACTGACCCCTGGGGGATTAAAGGCAAAGTTAACCCCAGTGAGATTTGAATTTAGGACATAATTACCCAGGAGAAATGCTGCAAAGCATTTATCTGACCACAATAATAGTAACAACAGCAAAGATTGATGTATGTGGTTGCTTAACCTACCAGAAATAGCACCCAAATCTCCCTCATATCACATTCTATATTTTAAGAAAGGTATTGAATAGGGTATACCTCAGTGCTAAACTCTCTTGAAAGGAAGAGGCTTTGGTCAATCAAGGCTGGCCTGGAATCTGTGTTCCAACAACAACAATGACAACAGCATAATCAAATTTAGTGAGACCCTTGGTCTATAATAACTTTGATGGCTATAGACAACCCTAAGTGATTAGGGAATTTAACAATAATAAGATTTTTGGTTAGACCCCACACAGCAGCTGTTTGTTACCTCACCCCAATTCTTGTGAATGAAATAGGGTCAACAGAAACTAGGTGAAAGCTTGTCACATATATTGTAAAGGTATGAGTGGTTGTGGAGTACTCGGCCAGCTGCACTAAAGCATGATGGGAAAGCCATTTGGGCTGATCAAGTGACTGCAATACTTAGAATCCAAGAGAGATTTACTTTCATTTCCTTGTAGTTAATTATTGTTGATAGAAGTGACTCCTGTTAAAGATGAAGCTGTTCTGAAAAAAAACCTATCAAACCCAAACTGGTTTAAAAGAATGAGAAGCAAAGAAATAAAAACACTTCTTTTATCAAACCATGGATGAATGAGAAAGTCATTCCAAGCAGGATTTGAACACAGAACAAAGATGCTTCAAAACTTAATACTGTAAGGATGATAGTGTTTCTGAGTTTTTGAATTTCTGAACAATTCTGTTTGTCTACACCAACCAATGTATATTCTTAGACATTTATGCATTGATTCTTTTATTCCTACTTTGGCTTGTTTTTACTGATGAGTTCATAATAATGCAGAAACATGGCAGTAGTTGCCTCCTTTATTTGCAGAACTAATTAACATAATATTGATTTCTGCCATTAGCAGAGAGTCACAGATTTGTAGGAAGATATGGTGGATTAAATTAAAACCAATATTTGATACTTTTTTTATTTGATTGATTCTGAATAAAAAAAAAAATGAAAGCTAGAATATTTTGCCATTGACTGATATTGTTTTATTTTTTGTTTGTTAATTTTATTACCACATCGCATAATTATTTCTTGCTAGCTTTTTTCATGTCCCCTGGTTAATAAGTTAAAAAGTAATTAATTAATTTGTTCTATCAGCCTCTCTCACTGAATAATTTCTAACTCTCATGTTCTCTGGGCCACTAAGTTTTAGAGTTGTGCAAAACAGTCAATTTAATTGATCCTAATTTTATAGCCATACTTAACAAGCTAGCAACGGTGCCTTTACATGAATACTTGACCCACTGGTAATAGCAGCCAAATCTCCCTCAAATCATACTTGGTCATTGCTGGAATCCTTTTGATCACATGTCTGGTTGATTTGTTCTGACTTAAGACTAAATACCACCATTACTCATCCTTTACAACCAACTTTTGGGGGTAACCTCCTTGTGGTCACTCGACATTTCAAAAAGACTAACCAAATCTCACTCCACCATCTTAAAAAGTGGAAGGACACACTTCATATAATGCAGTCCTCTACACAACCCCTAAAATGATAGGTTAGTCATGACTGGAATGCCTTTATTCAAAGAAATAACATGAGGATTATATAAACTACAGTATTTAATGTTTAACAGAAATGTTAATGGAGTTCTAAGACATGATGGTCATGGGAAGAACTGGAACACAGATCTAATTGATCGATGTTGACCTAACCCTAAATAACAACTATCACTACCACCACTACCACCATACAGCT
Organism: Octopus sinensis; assembly: GCF_006345805.1. Lineage (NCBI taxonomy): Eukaryota > Metazoa > Mollusca > Cephalopoda > Octopoda > Octopodidae > Octopus > Octopus sinensis. Next base: position 715,658 of record NC_043001.1, on the reverse strand, counting down.
AATGATATTGTTATTAGCAATTAGTTATTTCCATATTCTCAATATTGTTGATATTGTTCATTATTGATGTTGTTATTGTCCTTATTTATATTCTTCTTCATCAAAACTCCAATGACTGCTTTTGTGGTGGTTGTTATTATTACTAAATTACTGTTGTTGCTGTCAATGCTTCTCTGTCTCAATCTTATACGGTTTGATTTGACTTTTTTTACTTATATTTTTATTTTCTTCATCATCATCATCATCATCATTATTATTATTATACCAATTGGTATTATAAGGACCCTGATCTTCAAGTAATCACTGAAATCCCTCAATGGCCTATAATTGAAGAACTAGCAGAAGATCCTTCCTTGAAAGAGATAAGTACTGCTATCAATAAACTTTCCAATGGTAAAGCTCCTGGACAAGATAGAACTGCCATAGAGATGAAGAAGCCTGGTGGCAGACAGCTTGCAAGTAAGCTGCACGAATTGATCCGGGAAACTGGATCTGTTCCCCAGCAGTTCAAAGATGCATCTACAATGCACAGTATGAAAGCAAGGAAAAGAAAAGTGCATGGGATAATCTCAGGGGAATAAGTTTGTCATGCACAGCTGGAAAAATTCTTTCAGGGGTGATCCATAACCTCATCAGTAAACATGTAATAAACAGCATGTATCCTGAATCGCAATGTAAATTTCAGGCTAGGAGAGGCACAGCAGACATGATATTTGACAAGTTCAAAGGAAAGCACATGAACAAAACACTGACTTGTCCATGGTCTTTGTTGACTTGACCAAAGCCTTTGATACATGAGGAGCTCTGGAAAATTGTGTCAAAAGCTGAACTTCCAGATAAAATGACAAGTATCCCTGCATAAAGAATGATGGCAACAGTGATGTCTAGTAACCAATGTTCAGAGGCATTTTCTGTTGCCACTGGAACCAAACTAGGACATGTCTTAGCCCTTGTACTTTTTTCCATATTTTGTTCACTGATGCTCCAACGTGCTTTCAGGGATTAACATGAAGGCATAAAATTCCAGTTTCGCACAGAAAGAGATCTTTTAAACCTGAAAGAGCAAAGTTTCAAATCAAAGAAAAAAACCAAGGAAGAGATCCTGCATGACTTTCTGTGCTCTGATTTCTCACACATTTGAGGGAATTCAGGAAATGGTCAACAGCTTTGCTGTGGCAGCTTGTGCATTTGAACTGACAGCATCAAGAAAACTGAAGTTCTATTCCAACCAAGGCCTGGGGCAGGACATACTCAAGACTCAGATGCAATGATAAACAACATGCCACTCAAATGGGTCAGGTCATTTAATATCTTGGAAGTACTGTGAACTTGAAGAGTACACTTGATGACAAAAATCAATGTTAGAATATCTAAGGCTACAAGTATTTTTGGAAGACTTGGCCATCATTTGTAGGATGGAAATGATGTCAGTCTGAAAACTAAAATACGTGTATACAAATCTTATATTTTGAGTACACTTTTTTCTGGGGCAGAAGCATGGAATCCCTACTACAGATATATAAAGAAACTTGAAACCTTCCACATGTGCTGTTTGCACAACATATGCAACTTAAAATGGCAAGATGAAATATCCAATGTAAAAATCTTAGAAAAATGGGATATCTCCAGCATCCAAAACATGCTGACAGGAATTCAGTGCAGATGGGTAGGGCATGTTGTTTGAATGACAAATGACTGCATTCCAAAAATTCTTTTATGTGGCCAACAAGTGGAGGGATATTGTGGCAAAGGAAGACCTCTTCTTTGGTATAAGGATAAATTGAAGCAATCCCTAAAATCTCTGCAGCTTAACCTGACATCTGGGGAGAGTCATTGCTGAGATTGATCTGCATGGCGTAAAATGTGTCACGATGCATCCAAACAATTTGAGTTGAAGAAAATGAACAATAGAAGAAGTATATCCTGCAACCAACAGACACATTTAGCCAATCTCAGGCAAACGCCTCAACATCCTCATTGTGACTTCATAGCAAATCCATCCCTTGATCCAAATTACATTCACGCATCCATCACAAACAGATGCAGCTTCTTAGTGTTCCTTTTTTATTCTTTTAAAAGTTGTTTTCCTTTTTTCCCTTTTTCTTCATCCTCTTCTTTAACTTGAATTCCTCTCTTTCAAACACTCATACATCAAAATTGATGCGAGTGACCATCATTATTATTATTAACATCTTCACTATTTCATCATCATCATCGTTTAACGTCTGTTTTCCATGCTAGCATGGGTTGGACAGTTTGACTGGGGTCTGGGAAGCCAGGAGGCTGCACCAGGCTCCAGTCTGATCTGGCAGTGTTTCTACAGCTGGATACCCTTCCTAACGCCAACCACTCCAAGAGCGTAGTAGGTGCTTTTTACGTGCCACTGGCACAGTGGCCAGAGGAGGCTGGCCACAACCATGATCAGTTGGTGCTTTTTATGTGCCACCAGCATGGAAGCCAGTCAAGGTGGCGCTGGCATCGGCCACATTCAGAAGGTGCTTTTTATGTGCCACCTGCACGGGGATCACAACTACAATTTCCATTTGATGTTGATGTACTTGACTTGTATGGATGATGTACTTGTTTAAGATTTTCCTTTTATATAATGAAGGTGGGTTTATGCAATATAAAACCAACAAGGAAAAATACAGTTGTCACTAATAGTGACCGACGGTGCAGGGTAGTACCTACATTGCTAGAAATAAGAGCTAAAGAGCCCTTACAGCTGTGGTAAGCACATTTTATATGATGGAGTAGTCACTACTGATGAGTTTGTAATTTTCAAACAAAACTATGGTATAGGGATCTTGCTTGCTGGTGGAGGGGGTTATCTCCCCGCCCCCATCAGTATATGAAAATGTGCTTACTGTGACAGTCAGTGTCTTTTAGCTCTTATTTCTAGCAATGTAGGTGCTACCCTGCACCCCTCATTCACAACTAGTATGCATATGTGTGTGTGTGTGTGTGTTTGTATTTGTGATTGTTATTATTGTGCATGCTATCTCATGTCAGGAAAAATAACAAAAATTAATAGATGCACAAACACCCCACTTAGTCACCCACCACCTCCTTTTCAGGCAATATAATAATGAAAACAAACATGTACATATACACATAATTAATAATAATAATAACAACAACAACAAATGCAAGAGAAAGACAAAGAAATTGCTCAGCCAAGTGTTTTAGAAGCTTTGTTAGCTTTAAATAATAATAACAATAATAATAATAATAATAATAATAATAATAACAATAATAATAATAGTAATAACAATAATGATGTTGATAATAGTAAACAAATGAGAAAATTTAATTAAAAATGCAAAAATCATTCCAAATGAATACTTTCATTGAAGTCAGAGAATCTGCAACTGAAATAATCAAGCATTCTATTCTATTGATATGGTTCTTGTCTGGTAGAAATTTTATATAATAGCAATAATAATAATGATAATAATAATGATAAAGTTCTTTATTTGCCACAAGGGTAATGGGAGTGGGTAAGGAGGACAAGATGAAATAAATAAGAAAACAATAACAATGACATCATGAAAAAAGAAGGGCTGGTTTGCCAGAGGTGTGCCCATCTGGAGGGGACATGGAGTTCAGTTCAAAGAGGGACATGGAAGGCAGGAGAAGTCTTATATTCAGGGTCGCAGAGTGATAATGTTTCCACAGGATAAATCATTCACTTCAAAGCACCATCTCCAACAGGATATTGTAGTAGTAATAATGGTTACAGCAGCAGCAGTGGCAGCAGCAGTAGCAGTAGAAGTAGTAGCAGTAGCAGTAGTAGCAGTAGTTTTTTTCTTTATAAGCCACAAGAGATTAATCTTGCAGTACAGAATATGACAGAGTCTGTACACACACACACACACACACACACACACACACACAAACACACACCTCACACACCACACACACACACATACAGAGAAAGACACACACACACATACACATGCACACACACCACACACACCATACACACAAAAAAACACCCACCCACACACACATACACACACACACACACATACACACACAACATGCACACACAGAAACACATGCGCCCGCACTTGCACACACACACACTCACAACACAAATCCAGCCTGGCAACAAAGGGCTGAAAAGCTGGCAAAAGACCCCACAACCCTTCGTCTTCTGCACACTGAACTCTCCCAACTTTCCAGACAGTGTCTTCAGTTTTCATCTTAAACATAAAGTCTCTAATATTTTCTAGACTGGGATCCCTTATTATAACAGGCGTTATGTCTGTCTGTCTGTACCTCTTCCACAATCAAACGGCTGGACCAATGGTCACGATGCTTTACGGCATTACGAAGGAGGTAATCAGGCAGGTTTTTAGTGAAAAAAATGTGAAAATGTATGATTATTTCGTGGATATTGAGGGCGTAAAAAAAAGTAAATAAAAAATAAGCTACAAAAGCGCATCATGGCCAGGAAGCTGTCATCAGCTCAACCGATGAAACGGCAAACATGATTAGCAGCTTCCCTGGGGAAAGTCGAGAGTTCGGATACAATAGAGGATGAAAACTACCACCAGTACCCACAGGATTCTTGAACAACTTAAATCCATTGGGATTGCCAATCCATAAAACCAAATTGGAAAAGGTCTGATAATGCACCTTAGGAATTTTGATCCAGCCAATGGCCACTGCAACAGAACAAAATAACTAAATTCCAATGTTATCGATTGCGAGTGGCTCACACAATGTAAATCCTTGCTCATTCTGTGGATACCCCTTATGCCAAACGATCACCAGTTTCCGTTCCATTAAGACACAGACAGTTTCCTATAAAACTGGCATTCTCATTCACAGCAAACAAGGCACAGGGCCAGACTTTAGATCATGTGGCTGTATTCCAATGCCCATTCCAATGTTTACTCACAGCCAATTATACATCAAGCATCAACCAAACAGAAAATATTATCATATTGATATTATCAAAAGGAATAGGATTCATAATTTAATAAGGAAATTTGTGAATTTTGAATGTATGAGAGTACAAACAAGCATGAAATAATGTAAACAACTAAAATAAAAGTATATCTAAATAACATTATTCTCTTAATACTTTTCATGTAGTGGTCGAAGGAAGCTCTGGCTTTCGTTACCAGTGGTCCACATAACCATTCATGATACGAAGGCTGAGAGCCTATTTCAGTTCAGGAGTGAATCATCATCATACGTCACTTAGTCGCAAACACGCGTCATATAGCTGCAACAGAATGCTGTATCACCAACAATAATGGGATTTCTCTAAGACATCAACCAGTAATCCTATCAAAGTCCATTTACACATTTCTCAATGCAGACTGCTCTTATGACCTCCTTCCCTTATTTTATGCCTTCATCATAGATGGGTAAATTTGCTAGTATTGATAACCAAAGCAATCTATCTTCTGGGAACCCCACCCCGTTATCCCACCATCTTCTCTTCAATTGCTGCATATTTAGTTTATTTTAGGAGTTTATCTATATAGATTAAGGTTGTCTCTTTGGATTACTATAAAATCCAGGATCTCCAAGTGGTAAATACCTCTTTATAAGGGACTCCTAACCTTTTACACAGTTTTAGTTTAACATTTCTATATACTCTGCTCCTGTCAAAGAACGATATGTGCAGCCACATTAGCCATGGTTCCTCAAATTCCTCTTTTGAGAACATTTGGAAAACTCGTCTTCACTTCTTGAAAAACAAAGATATGTCCCTGTCCTCTTTCTTGAGTAAATTCTTCAGGTAGAGAGGCACTGTCCTTTGAGGCACCCCTCTTCCATTCAGTACTCATCTCTGTCTCACAACAAAACCAGAGTGGTTGGTCATAATGTTTTGTTTTATCCTTCTTTCTGTACATTGAGTCTCCCTCAAAGGTTGAACAGCAAACTGTGGGTCTCTGGCCTGGTTGAGGTCTTTAGTTGATGATTTTCCTGAGATGCTAGAAAAACTTACATCCTGGTAATTTTTTTTAAATTTCAGAGAAAACATTGTTCAAATTATGGAACTTAACTAATGGGAGGCAGTTATATAAATATTGACCTTTAAATGCCAAATTGTTGCTGTACAGGTTCTTGATGGAAGACTTTGGAGAAATTGGTTTCATGATCAAATGGCAACATCCATTTTACTTGTCCGTTCTCTTTTGTTTGACATAGTTTGGTGCAAGACTTTCATGAAACTTCTCCATTTAAATGATGTTGAAGCATTCCTGTGTACAGATGCTGAAATATGTGTGCATGTATGTATTTCTATGAGTGTATAAATAATTTTGTGTGCGTACAGGTATGTTTACATGATTGTCTGCAAGCTATGTAAGTAACTGTGTTGCAGGAAGCTTGAGTTACTGGATGTGATGTAAGAAGATAAGGTCGGAGTGAGAGGTAGTACAAACAATATTCATAGTTGTGGATGCTTACACATGTGCTACGGACAGAATCAGCAAAGCAACAGATTGAAAAAAAAAAGTGATGATTGTTACAATCATTAGAATACCTAACAAAATACTTTGCAGAGTTTGTCACAGCCTTTTATATTCTAAGTTCAAATCCAGTGACAGGTATTTTTACCTTTCATCACTCTACGGTTGATAAAATCAAATACCAGTCAAGTTGATTGCCTCTGCACCTCAAATTTCAGGCCCTGTATTAGAAAAGATAATCGACTTAGCCACTTCCATGAAATTGCTGGTTTTGTGCCAAAATTTTGAAACCATTATTATTATTATTATTATTATTATTATTAGATATTGATCTAAAACTATTTTTAGTCTTTTACTTTTTCTGAAACACTTTCTTTCCTTTCTTTTTGAATTATTTCTCTAACTATATTCCATTAGAGCTATTATTCTATTTATTTATGTTTTCAGTGGAATGAGTGATTGTGTGTATGTGTCTGCATGTGTGTGTGTGTGTGTCTGCGTGCATGTGTGTGTTTGTTTCTTATCTAAATATAGTTTAAAGGCTGCTAGACTTTTCACAACATAAGGAATTGCAATATTATTTTTTCTTCCCCTCTTTATTTTGCAATGAAATCCATTTCTATGTTTTGGGTTATCAAAATAGATTGTTCAGATTATCCTTGCTTTGAATTGTGAGTCTTCACTGAATGCCAGCAGAGTGAGGACAGTTTAAGACACATTTGGTTCAAGCCAAAATGTGAAGAAAAGGATAACTTTGTGTGTGTGTGTGGGGGGGGGGGTGCATATTCAATTTATCATTGTTGTATTCCTGCAAATGCATTGAAGACTACTACAATTTTGTCACATGTATATATATCATGGACTGTGAGCTTTTTTTTTTTTCCTCATGTCACATGCACTGTTGAGGTCACCATGCAGCTTGCAAGACTTACAAACCATAGTGAGGAAAGGTCAGCTTCATGCAAGTGGACAAGGGGATTGAACTATGAGAAGAGGCAGGCAGCGCAGGTTCTTGAAAAGGATCGGAGTGGCTACTCACAGATGAAAGGAACTGTAGAAGTAGAGACAGATGATGGCAATGTTGTGCCTAGATGGCTCCACAAGGCCCAAAGTGAGTGGAAGAATTGGTTTGCAAGGTTATATGGGCTGGAACATTAGGGAATGAGGAGGCAGTCTGCTAAAATGGGTAGAGTTGAAGGGCGGATGAAGAAGGAGGCAATTGTTGATGGGGAGACAGAGGGATGCAGAAGAGAGTGGGGAGAGCAGCAGAAGTAAAGATAATACAGCTGTCAGTAGGGTAGTGGGGCATGAGAAGAATGACTTAGTTGGGTGGGCTGCAGGGGAGAGGTAGACTTAATGCATGAGTAAAGCAGGAATAGTCACTCTAACATGGGCTAAGAGCACAGTACAAAGCACTTCCAGAACTGAGTTTCAATGATGAGGGCAGGTATTTCCAAGAACCTCAGATCAGCAGAGATTCTGGTCTTTTGTCATCTCATAAATTAGGCTCAGGGTTCTAAGGTCAGCTTTAGCCATTTTATCCTATGTTTTTCTAGGCTTCTCTCTTCTGCAAGTTCAGCCACATAAAGCATTCACCACTTCTTTACACAGCTGTCCATATTCATTTGCAAACTTTGCTTGCTTAATTTCTTTCAGTCTTATGACCTTATGTTTGGCAAAAGGACTCTGCACCATGCCACACAAGCAAGAGGACTCAGTCATGGCTGTCAGACGATTTCTGAAACCACACCCCCCTAATATCTGGCCCCCTAACTCCCCAGACTGCAACCTCCTCAATTATTATGTGTAGGGTGCAGTTTGAGCAAGAGACCAACAAAACTCTTTGTAACAACAAAACTCTTTGTAACAACAAAACTCTTTGTAACACCAAAGATGAACTGAAGGCAAGGATTATGGCAGCATTCACTTATATTATTAAATGTTTCAGTAAATCAGACCTATTGGCAAGAATAGTATGTTGTTGGCTTCAAGTCTGATGAATGAATTAATGTCGTATTAACAATATTTCGTGATTATACTTGGCAATAGAGCAGAGCAGCTATACATGTTACCTAATACAGTCAATAACAGATGAATATAAACACTTTATCTCTCTCACTCTCTCACTCTCTCTCTCTATCTCTATCTCTATCTCTCGCTATCTACATTGTACACAGGTGCAAAGTTCACTTTATAATCACGAGTAACTTTGTTTAATCCCAACGCATGGCATCTCAAGCAAATGTCTTCTACCACTACTTTGAGTTGACCAAAGTTTGGAGAGTGAAGCTAATGGAAAGCCTATGGGGTAGTGATTCCCAAAGTGGGGCAGTACTTCCCCACCCCCAGGAAGTAGAGGAAAGATCCAGGTGGGTATTGAAGAAAGGTGGAGTGATAATGGGGTGGACAAAAGGGGATGATGGACATAAAAACAACAAAATAATGAGTTAATTAGGCTTTGTTTTATGTTTTATTTGCAGCAGAGAATGGTTTATGTTTGTGGTTGTGAGTGAGGGTGGGAGGGCACTAGGAATGTAGCCTAAGAGCCAAGGGGGCAGCAACCCACGAAATTTGGAAACAGACTAAACTATAGAGTAAACTATACTGAGGGTCAGCTCTCTGAGACAGTGTCACACTGATTGTGTCTGTGGAATACTCAGCCACATACATTTTAATTCAAAAATTAGTTATGTTTTTAAATAATTAGAATTCTTTAGTGGTTCTCAACCAGGGTCCATATAAGATTTTGGGGGGGGGTCTGAGCAACAAAATAGTAAAGTTGGGGGTCTACAACAGTATTTTAAGGGTCCCTAGGAAAATTTTGCTTTCAATGTAATATATATATTGGTATGTATTGCAAGAAAACAACTATGTTTCTTTCTCAAACAATTTACAAAGTTCAACCTACGACAAGGGAATGTGTGAAAAACGAAATAGGAATTCTGGAAGAAGTTTCTATAAAACTAGTTTTTAAGCATTGAATGGCAATGGGAATCCCCCAGAATAAAATAGTAATCAAAGGGATTAAAAGATAAAGAATGCTTGAGAACCCCTGATCTAGATGGTTGCCAGTCTGCTAGAAATAACATGAAAAAAGATCTGCATTTTATTGAGATAGTTCAGGAAAAAGACCAACGGGTTTTCAGGATTCCTATATTTATTACACTCCATTCAATAGGAATTAGTAAAAGAATTAAAAGAAAGGAAAAAAAACATTTTTCTCCAAGGCTACAGTTACAAGAGCATAGAAAAACTGGTAAAAGTCAATGGAACAAAAGTGTCTACAGAAGACAATGAGGACCTATTTGTTTATTTCTGTGCTTTCCCTTCTTTTACCAATTCTTATTCTCCACTCAACTGTCAAGTTCAGCTTGAAGAAGGAAGAGAAGGAGGAAGAGGAGGGAGATAAGAGGAGTTTTAAAATACTGTTACCCTTTTACTGTCAGATTCTCATCTTGAATATCTAAAAGAGGACAACCATATCTTTAGATCTTTTAGCTGCTCTGTTTATATTTATGTCTATCTGTTAGCAAAACCATCAGAGTTGAGGTTTTCTTTATCTTGTCTTGATGGGGGGGGGGGGTTCCTTCCTGATTCCTTTTATGGATTGTTTGTTGTTTATCTCCCAGATCACTTATTGATTAGACCTTTAATCAAAGACTTACTAACCGTGACCATCCACTCTTAATGTATCAGTGTCGCTAGGATGGCTTCATTCCAATGTGTCCTTCCTTTTCTTTTGAAACAGTAGTATGTATGATACAGTGGAAATTTGGCTACTATATCTAGCAGGTTGAATGACTTTCCCAGGTTGTCTTGTCAGCATTTATCTAAGCCATCCTCATCTTTCTAACTGTTCGTTCATCTGCAACAATACAAGCATATCAGAAACATGCACACACACGCATGCACATGCATGACCTATGGAAGCATGGAAAAGTGATTGATTGATAGGTAGGTAGATAGGTAGATGGGTGGGTCTGTGTGCCATAGTTATAAATTTTACTTCTCAACCCCAATGAGACCACAGAGTGGGATTTTCAATCCCACTCTGTGGTCTCACTGGGCAAATGGTATTCTCTAAAGTCTTGGGCTGATTCCTAGTGAGTGAAATTGGATGATTTAGAGATAGTATATGAAAGAGACCTTAATCAAAATTTGATATTAAAACACAAGAATATAAAACATACCACTCCATCCAACCCCCAATCCCTTTTGGCTAGAATTGGAATGGGAGGAAGTATTGGTGTCTTTTACACGTTATTTCACCTAAATTTGAATAAAAGCACAAAAAGTAGAGAAATCCCTTGATTACTAGAGGTAAGGCCTGCTGTAAGCAACCATGCTTCACTCTTTGATTGCATAAATACATGGAATATCTCCAGTTGATGTCTAAACTTTGAAAACAAAACAAAATTTTAATTTTTAAGTTTCTCAAATACCTTGGAGAAAAAAGAAACTGAAAATCGATTGGAATAAATAAAGAAAGAAATAAAATGCAGTTTTATGTTGAACAAATTTATTGACTTCCATCAGTTTGTGGGAAAAAAAAGTAGAACAACAAATCCGATGCTTTTTGTTGGGTTTTCTTTTTTAATTGTGTAAAAAAAGGATAATTGTCTTGATTTTTCTGTGCCTGACGTGGGGCAGCTGAGTGCATTTTCACATTGTTTCCAGAAACTGTTTCTTCTTCCATTGTCATGTGATTTCCATTTTCGAAAATTCTAAAAATAGCATCCATATTTTAATTGAGGATTAATTATCTACGTGTCTCAGATTAATCTGTTCCTTATTAGTAACCATATCTGTTGATGTTTTAAGTTTCAAAAAGCCTTCATCATTCAGCTCTATTATCACATAGTCAAACTCTGCCATTATGTATAATGTCAGCATCCCTTCAAAGTTGAAGTCATTTCTGTTAGGATCCCTGCAATTTCAGGTTACAATTTTAATTTTTTGTCAGCAAGTAAGCTTTATTAGGCTTTCATTTCCAAAATAATTCTATCTCGTTAGCATTTATAATTTGTTCATCAACATAACAACCATCATCATCATCATCATCATCATCATAACCACCATTATCTTCCCTTTCCATCCTGGCATCAGCTGAGTGGAATGTCAGGGTCCAAGTCAGTTCGTATCCAGACATATTCTTCTCCTACACAACTCACCAGACTTGGCCTCATTCATATACTTTTATGGTGGGATGCTCTTCCTAACGCCAACCATTTTAATAATCATTTTTCAATTTGGCAGATTATCCAGCCACTAAACTATCATCTACTCACGTATTTACTCCTTTAATCCTAAAATTATGAATTAAAGATAATCTTTTAAACTTGCTAAACCACTTGGAACATTTTCTTCTCTTTGCATTTCATTTTCTTCTTTCCATTTTCTTTGGACTGCAACAGCCGAGTGCATCTTTTATCTTTAACTTGTTTCAGTCATTGTATTGCAGCCATGCTAGAGCACCACCTTTTAGGAGTTTGGCTTAAACAAACTAACCCCCGTACTTATTTTAAACCTATTATTATACTAGTCTGGTCACTGTTAAAACATGGCCAAGTGGTTCAGAAGTTTGCTTCACAGCCATGAAGGAACGCCCCCACCCCACCCTTTGATCTTAGTGTTTTACATCTTGGGCCAGAGTTCTTTACCTTCAGGAAGACCCAAGCTATTGCATGAAGTTGGGGAGATGGAGGAAGCCCTTCAGATGGACTGCATCTGTATTTAAAAAGCCTGTTCTTGTCATTATTGTGTGTCATACTGATTCTGAGAATTATGTTAAGGGTTCCCCCTCTGTGTGGAATACTCAGCCACTTACATACTCATTCATTAAATAAGTAGCTCTGTGTGTGTGTGTGTGAGTTAAGAGTAGTTATTCTACCTTGGATCGCATTAAAAGTACATGCGTGTCTGCAAAACTCAGTCATAGAATTGAATGAGTGGTAATGATCAAACAACTAAAATACTCCCCCACAGTGAAACTAACAGAAGATCCATTTACTACTTTATTAAGACAACACGTTTCATTCCTCATTTCCTAGTTTTTAGGTAGAGGTAGGTATTATATATCTTGGAGGATTGTTACCTTGGAATAATTTGTATCTAATCCAGGATGAGGTTTGTCTGTTGTTGTCAGACTAAAATGGATTGAGGTAACAAGGCAAGCTCAATGTTGTTACTTGAGCTGGTAAAAATAGTCACCAAATTAGCTTTAAATTATATTCTTGCATCTTAAAATGACTTCTAAGACCATATTGGTTGATTCAATTAAATAATATCTGAAAAAAAAATCTAGATGGCAGTCTTTTTTTTAAATATTTTTGCTCAAACAGGGTCAACTTGAAGCTAAACAGCAATAACAACAGAACAGTGATCCTCAAAAGCTCCTTGGGGTTACATCAGCTTGGAAATATAAACTGCAGTGTAGCGTTTAGGTGCTTTATAAGAAGTGACTGATGTTTCAAGTAAGAGCCTTCGTTGCAGGAGAAATAATGAGGATCTACAATGTGTGTGTGTGTGAAGGATGGGCAAAGCAGATTCTTCGACATATATCTGCACTATTCTGTCATAGGGCATATTTGCATTTTTAATAGAATTGCAACTGTTTAAGTTTGAAAAATGTTTTTTCTAGTCATGAAAAGAAAAATAATCAATCTATCCACTTTTTAAAGTTGTTTTCAACCATGAAAGACATAAGCAACAACAAAAGAAAAAGAAAAGAAAAAATATGCCCAGAATGAATTTAGAAGCTGAAGAATTTGTTTGTTTTTTTTTTCTTTATAATTTTTCTCAATTTTATTTCATATTATTTTCATTGTGTCTACTTAGGATTAATGTCTCCACTTAAAATGTTATTGAAAAACAATTTGTAGTCATAAATTAGAGATGAATTCCTCATCAAAGATGCAAATTTATCTGACATGCTTCCGATGTCACTATGACATCCTGTTAGATTGACATTTTATATGGTGACAATATATTTATGTAAATTCTCAGGAACCAACCAACTTTAATTTTAAAATCATTAAATACTAAGGATTACGATTACAGATTTAATTAATAATTCTCAATTTCTAATTAAGACAAAAGATATGTTTCAAATTCCATCAGAAACACCAAAGTCATGAGAAAGGAAAATTGTAAATCACAGTTTTTCTGAATTTATTCTTTAGTTCAGGTGAAACAAATGAATCACAGAGACTTCAACCAGAACATATATATATATATATATATATATATATATATACAACTATGTATATATATATATATATATATATATATATATATATATATAATATATATATATATATATATATATATATATATATATGTATGTATATAATTTATATATGTATGTATGTGTGTGTGTGTACATGTGTTTGTGCCTTTGTTTTGGCATTATGTGATAGCTCAAAGCATGCCGCATCATCATACAAGCAACATTATTTGTTGCCAATCTTCCATATAAACATGCGACATAACAACTTGCTTGAAAAAGTGATGGTTGATGAAAGGAAAGGAGCTGGTGAAAGAAGATCTGCCTCAATGAATTCTGCCTTACCCATATTAGCATGGAAAAGTGGACATTGATGAACACACACACACACACACACACACACACATATATATATATATTTAGAAGATTGCTTGTTACGGCCAGTCAAAGAGTGAATATTAGTTTTACACCTATAAGGCACTTAGTTGTATAGGCAACTTGTCAGAGGGAGAGAGAGCACTTTCATCATCATCATCATCATATTTGTCATTATTATTATTATTTTATTATTATTATTATTATTATTATTATTAAAAATTTTTTACATAATGAGATAAAAAAAACCAAGGCTGTGTAGATTTTAGAACATTTATAAATAGAAGGTCTTACAGCTGTTTCTAGGATATTCATTAAATCCCTTCATTGGAGACAGTGTGAGAAGATGGTTAAGCAATAGTTAATTTAGATAAGATACGAAATGGAGAGCGAAGTGTAGGAATGAAAATAGATGTGAGATATCCAGGGATATTGTATCTGCAGATCCATTATTTAGACAGAATGGTATACATATAAGATTCCAATACCTTATGAGTAAAATCCCATGGTATTTAAAATTGGTCATTCCAAATATAGAGTTTGTACACAGTGTTATTGAATCAAGGGTTTTATTTAAAGTAACCTAAAAGTAGGGGATGTATTAGTAAGGTCCTTATCTCCCCATTCTTACTTTCAAACTATCTCCACTGACCATTAACTAGTACACTTTCCCTTACTATCTCTTCATTGTTTTTCTTTTTTCTTTCTTTTCTTTATTCCTCTCTTCCTGTTTTTCCTCTTTTTTATTTCTTTTATTTTTCTTCTTATTTTCTTTTCTTTCTTTTCTCTTCTCCCTCTTTTTTCTCTTTTTTTCTCTTTCTTTATTCCTCTCTTCCTGTTTTCAATTTGACCTTACTAATACATCCCCTACTTTTAGGTTACTTTAAATAAAACCCTTGATTCAATAGTACTGTGTATAAACTCTATACTTGGAATGACCAATTTTAAATACCATGGGATTTTACTCATAAGGTATTGGAATCTTATATGTATACCATTCTGTCTAAATAATGGATCTGCAGATACAATATCCCTGCATATCTCACATCTATTTTCATTCCTACACTTCGCTCTCCATTTCGTATCTTATCTAAATTAACTATTGCTTAACTATCTTCTCACACTGTCTCCAATGAAGGGATTTAATGAATATCCTAGAAACAGCTGTAAGACCTTCTATTTATAAATGTTCTAAAACCTACACAGCCTTGGTTTTTTTTATCTCATTATGTAAAAAATTTTTATACACACACGCTGATATATGACCTATGTTGGACTCCCTATTTGCATAATCACCGAATCTGGAGCTTAAGTATGGTCTATCCATAGCACTTATTCTGCATTACCTGACACCATTACCTCTCATAACCTCTATTATCATCATCATCATCATTATTATTATATTTGAGATTTGTTGGGGATGTTTGCGATACTCAAACAAATTTTGAAAGACTGAAAATATTTTTAGCCCAATTCACAGAAAATTTCTAATTTACAGGTAGCTTCCACACAGTTTCTATGCATCCAATCATTGCCGCAGGTGTATGAGTATACTTGAGCT
>NC_043001.1:682560-695060 GCF_006345805.1 Octopus sinensis | reverse complement strand
GCAGCAACAATGAAATATCCTTCATTCAGTTATCATAAAAAAAACGATACTTTGGACAGTATGGCTGTAGATATTTTTCAAGCATGATTAGAGTGGGATTAATCATAGGTGTTATCAATCCTAGGGTTAAAGAAAAGCTTGAAAATCAAGAGAGATCAGACAATATTAGGTACTACAATATTCTTTCCTTATTCTAGTTGCAGAATGTCTAAAAGATCTGTAAGAAAAATATAAAATATGAAAACAATTTACAACTTCCAAAAATAGCAGAGAACATAAAATGGGTAATTTTTAAGCAGGTCCTTAGTACTTAGTTATTATAACTTAGTATTATAACTCCAGCTTGGCCAGAGGCCTCTTTATTTCAAACAGTGATGCCTTGCAGTACGAGTTCAATTTGTTCCATGACCAAACTCATTTTACAAATCAGTTTCCCCCAGTGAAATTAACAAAAATATAATTAATCCATTCCAGCCCCTACAAGCCACCCAGAAATAATTTTTTATGGGTTTTAACACAGAAAAGGTGTAGTTACAAGTAAAATGACAATTATAAAAAAAGAGAATGCAAAAGAAATATGTAAACTGGTTTTATTAACTGAATTACCTAAAAAATGGGACGATTTGTGCAAGAGGAAGACGATAGAGTGAGGAGGAGGATGACTGGAGAATCTCTTTCCATTCGGGTTTCAGGAAGAACAATTTCTGATGTTTTCTTTCTCACTTTGCTTAATTTAGGCTTTTTGGACACATTTTCTTTACTTTTTACCTTTGCAAGTTGCTTCGTTAGAAACATATCAAGGGAAGTCTGCTTTTTCCTGCCTTTCAAAATGCAGCAGAGCAGTGTCATTAAATAAACTAACTGCACGACCTGTAGCTATTTTTTCGGGATGATATTTTTCTACAAATTCAGAAACCTGCTGCTACTCTGCTGACACTGCCTTTGTGTCACTTGCAGAGATAGCATTCTCTGCTACACTCATCCAAATGCATCCAAATGCTGCTGCCTCCAAAGCTGCAGGAGTTCCTCTGTCATCAGCACCTCTGAGTGTTCCTCGACAAGATCGTTAATGTCCCCATCATCAATCTCAATGCCCATGGACTTGCCAAGAGACTACAGGAGCCTCAGACTCAAACTCCCCAAAGTCTCTTCCAGATATGCAGTCAGGACACAGTTTCCTCCATGCAAAATTCAGTGTTCTTCTCGTTACACCCTGCCAAGCCATATCAATGATTTTCAGGTAGTTTACAATGTTATAGTACTCCATCCAAAACTCACGACGGGTTAGATTTGTATTTTCGGTGACTTCAATACACTGATGAAACAGATGTTTGGTGTAGAATTTCTTGAAATTACAAATCACCTGTTGGTCCATGAGCTGCAAGATAAGGAAGGTGTTGTGAAAGGTACAGAAATTTTATAAATTTAAATTCGTCCAGAATATCATCTTCAAAGTTAGGAGGGTGAGCAAGAACATTGAGGATGAGGAGGGCCTTGAGAGGAAGATTGTTCTCTAGAAAGTACTTTTCACTGCTGGTCCAAAGATAAGGTTGACCCTCTCAGAGAAGAATTGCCTGGTGACCCAGGCTTTAACGTTTGCCCTCCACATAACCTGCAGTGACAATTATTTTGCATTTGGCACAATGAAAATATTCTTTACATTTAATGTTTTCGACAAAATGATGGAAACGCCTTGCATCATAGCATCATCCTTTCCTAATATCTATAAAATCGTGAAAGGATTGTCTATTTTTATGTCTTTTGATTTATTATTAGTGTTGCTTAACATGTTTTGTGTGATATGAATGCTCACAGGTTTTCAGAATGGTAGACAAAGAGTGGCTTAATCTTCTGGTTTTCACTTGCATTGGCACAAAGGGCGTAAGTTAGCCTATCTTTCATACGCTTGTGGCCTGGCATTTTCCCCCCTCTACAGTTATGTCAGTTCTGGGCATTTTTTTCGAAAAAAAGGTCAGTTCATCACAGTTGAAAACCTGTTGTGTGATATACCCCTCGGCAGTGATGAGCTGATGGAATTCAGCTCCCTGAAATATTCAGCTGCCTTTGTGTCAGAACTTGCTGCTTCTCCATATTTGATGACACTATGAACACCAGTCTTCTTGAAATTATAAAACCAGACACAATTGGCTTTCAATGTTTCTGCTGATATCCCCTCCATCGATGTTCTAGTGTTCTGCATCAGGGGATCCCCATACAGCACTTGTGCTTTCTTGCAGATGAGGGTCTCCACAATTGTATCCCTTGTGAGTTGCTTCTTGTTGCTCCACAAGAGAAGCAATTTTTCCATCCTTTCATGGATAGAAGTGCATTGTGATTAGATAGCCTGGAGACACCATTTGCTGTTGTAATGGCCTTGATCTCATCCTTTCTCTTCAGGACAGTGCAGGTCATTGACGTGCCTCGGTCATATTGATGTGCTACGTCCACTACACTCACTCCTCTCTCATGTTTATCAACGATTTCCTTCTTCAGTTTTATCGTAATCAGCTTTTTTCTTCTTCTCAGTACTGTCCTTTGCACTCACCTTCTCAGAAGCCACGGCTAACACAACTAATTATTGTAGAATAATAGCAAAAATGCACAAAACTAAACAAAAACACTGGGTAAAACACAACAGGGGATGCTGCCACAAGATAAACACATGAATTGAGTGAACGGAGGCTGCACTTGTTGGGAGAGTGTGTGCGAGTTCAGTTCCCGCCAGTGGCCACTTGTATGAAACTCATACTTCAAGACAAAAATTCACATGAGCCTCAGCTCATAACAGTAATTTACTCATATAGTGGTGCACTTGTACTGTGAGGTTTATTTAAGCTAGATCAGTATTGATTGAGTAGATCAATTATGAAAAATGTTCCAGACATGACCACCCCATCATTATTCCAACATAGTGTTATGATGATCATCATCATCATCATTTAATGTTTGTTTTCCATGCTGGCATGGGTTGGACTGTTTGGCAGGAACTGGCCAGCTGCAGCACTGCACCAGGCTCCCCTCGTCTGTATTGGGATGGTTTCTATAGTCAGATGCTCTTCCTAATGCCAACCACTTTACAGAGTGAGGCTTTTTATGTGGCACCAACACTGGTGCTTTTTCCATGTCACCATTGTATCTCAGATTATTATATTTGTGTCTTTTTTATTTATTTTTGTTGTTGTTAAGATGCTTGGCTGGGATTAGAGAAAGATTTCTCTCAGGTTGTGTGATTATGTCAAAGTTCCATTGTTGGCTTAAAATATTGCTTGATACAAAATGGAATTTTCATTTGTTACCAGCTCACACTCAAAGAAGACTGGAGAGAAATTATTCCCAAGTACATGTTCTAGTAAGAATAAATAAATAAAAAGGTGTGCAGTTGTTGGAACAGTAGAGGGTTAAAATGATTGTTTTTATCAGTTTCTCTCCTTGCTCTTTCTGTCTGCTAGCTTTTACTGTTACTGCATTAAGATTTAAAATTTCATAACTCTATTCCACTGGGATTAATAAAATAAATACTTTTCTAAGTACTATTATGGGTTCTAGACTCTACTCTCGTTCTCACAAAAATCTCCCAGTTGCCTGACAGGCAATAAATGCATAGATAATATGCTTTCTTTATAGTTCAAAATTACAATGTTTTCCTCCATTATTTTTTTATTATATTGATAGACACATATTTTAAATAGATTTAAAATGCATAAATTGATTTGAGTACGATCAAAATTATTCTCTTTCCGTACAGAATCCTGTCTCTATAATTACAAAGTCATCCTTTCCTTTTTGCGTTGCAGACAAATATTCAATGCTTTTTTTCTTCATCTTTCCTTACATTTCTCGTTTTTATTTTCTCATCAAAGATATTCAAACTATCAAAGATACTTTTCTCACCTTACTGCACTTTTCAATTCCTTCTTCTCTTTTATTTCTACACTTTAACACTCGAAATCATTTTCTTACAATTGTTTTCTTTTTTTCTTTTCTTTCTACTGAAAACTTTCCATGTTAGGGTTGAATTCATAGCAGTTACAGCCTTAGTGTCACATTTTATAAACCAATCTTGCGATAAGCAAGAGGAATCTCTACAATAAATACATATCGTCCTCTTCCTGTAGCATGGACCCTCAATGATCTTCATTCATCCCACTCCAGTGTGATTGAATAGAAGTGGCCAGCCATGAAGGAAAGTTGTCCCCCACACTTTTCTCACAGTGCATTCATAAAAGGAAACAGAGAAATAAATTAAACCCAGTTCCCGACTGGTACTTTATCAACCCTGAAAGAACGGAAGACAAAGGGGAGATTTATTTATTTTTTTTATCTTTTACTCATTCCAGTCATTGGATTGCGACCATGCTGGGGCACCATCTTGAAATGTTTGTTTTTTAAAGTCCAGTATTAATTATATCAGTCTCTTTTTGCTGAACCACTAAGTTATGGGAACATAACACCAGCTATAAGGCAGTGGTGAGGGAACAAAGATAACCCAACCACAAAGGCATACACACACACACACAATGAGCTTGCTTACAATTTCCATCAATAAAATTCCCTCACCAGGCTTTTGTCACTCTGGGACTATAGCAGAAGAAACTTGCTCAAGGTACTACACTGAATCCAAAAGTACGTGGCTGCAAGTCCAGCTTTTTAACCTCGCAGCCATGTTCCTAGATTTATGAGATTGAGATTACATTTAACATAAAGCTCGCATTGTAGGATTCTAGCATCAGTTGTCGATTGGGTGGTGGGAAGGTCATGATTTTGGTACCTTCTGCCAGTAATCATTCTTGCAACAATGTCAAATATTGAAGCAACCACCAAATATCTCAGTCCTTTTGGCCCATACTGTAGCATTGTTTTCTTTTCTCTTCCTGTCATCCAAACAGCCATTTTACCAAACTATATTCAGCTGAGTTGGGGTTAGGGTTAGAACCTTTACTACAATTTACTCTTTTGCAAGTATTTCACTAATGTGTAATACTTGAGTATAGCTACCTTTCTATGATTTGCCAAAGTCTGGTACCTTGAAAACCAATCTTGCGGCTGCCTTTCCTCTTCTCACTATGTTGTTTTGCTGCTTGTTCTCATTATTTGTCTTTCTGTGGTTGTGTGGGTGAGAACGTTACTTCCCAGCCACTTGATTTTGGGTTCAGCCCCACTGTTGTGCAGCTTGAGCAAATGTCTTCTACTATTGCCCCAGGCCAACAAAAGTCTTTTCAGTGGATTTGGTAGAGGGGAAACTAACAGAAGCCCATCGTGTGTGTGTGTATCAATACATGCATATACATACATACATCTCTCTCTCTCTCTCTCTCTCTCTCTATACATATATATATAGAGAGAGATATGGATATATATAGATATAGATAATCTGGAACTCGACAGAGGAAAGAAAACTCCAAATGACCCGTCCTTGTTTTTTCTTGTCCCTTTTTTGTAGCAGCTGTCTGGATGCTTTGCATTCTTGAACTATTTTTCGTATTCCTTTTTTCCTTTACATATACATATATATATATGTATGTATGTATGTATGTATGTATGTATACACATGTACGTATATATCACTGTAATAAACAAGTTTTGTAGATGTGCAATTCTCCATCTTTTATCTTAATGTTGTGTGTGTAAGTATGGGGTGGGGTGTATGAATGTATTAGTGTTTTCTTGTCTGGACATCACATGATAGTTGCAAATGAGTATCATCATCATATAATCAGTGTCCTTTGTTTCCACTCTTCCATAAAAACATGTCTGGCCATGGAGAAATATCACCTTACTTGATACTAGGTGAAGGTTGGTGACAGGAAGGGCAGCCAACTGCAGAAAACCTCCCTCAACAAATTCCATCAGACCCAACCAAGCAAGGAAAAGTGGATGTTTTATAAACATCATCATCATCGTTGTCGTTTAACGTCTGTTTTCTGTGCTAGCACGGGTTGGACGGTTTGACCGGGGTCTGGGAAGCCAGGAGGCTGCACCAGGCTCCAGTCTGATCTGGCAGTGTTTCTACAGCTGGATGCCCTTCCTAACACCAACCACTCCGTGAGTGTAGTGGGTGCTTTTTACATGCCACCGGCACAGGTACCAGGGGAGCCTGGCAGTGGCCACGATCGGATGGTGCTTTTTACGTGCCACCGGCATGGAAGCCAGTCAAGTCGGCGCTGGCATCGGCCACATTCGGATGGTGCCTTTTACGTGCCACCGGCACAGGTATCACAGCTACTATTTCCATTGATATTTATTTCGATGTTCATGTACTTGACTCAATAGGTCTCCTCAAGCACAGCGGGTTGTTCTGAAATCCAAGGTACTTTGAATGGGCTGGGGCTATGCAGAACTGGTGCAGGAAGCAGCCTGGGTCTTTGCAGTCACAGCATATCTCCAGAGATCTTGGTCCTTCGTCATTGCCTCTGTGAGGCCTAACGCTCTGAGGTCATGCTTGACTACCTCATCCCATGTCTTCCTGGGTCTACCTCTCTCCCTGATACCTTCAACTGTTTGGGAGCGGCACTTCTTCACACATCTCTCCTCATCCATCCGCAGTACATGGCCATACCAGATGCTGTGTGTTCAAAGAAATTCTCTGACAACCAGGCCTGAGTTTTCCACCAGCCCGATGTGCTTTTCATCCACATCTTTCTACCCTGCAATCAACACATTGACTTTTTGAGATCATAGCTGACGATCTCCTGGATTTCATCAAGGAATTCTGGCATTCACATGGCATCAGATCATCAATCATGGCTTTTCCTCTCTGCTGCCACCTTGTGGTCAAATTCTGAATCTTCCAACTCTTTCTGACCTTTTTCACTGTCCTTCTGTTGACATTGAGGAAGTCTGAAATCTCCTTGTTTGTCCTTCTGGAATGGATTCCAAGGAGGATTCCATGCCCCTTCCATGCATTGGGGAGTTCAAAACTTTCTATAGCCAATTATTCTGCAACAAGATAAAATAAAAATGGTTATTTTTAAGAAGGAAATGAAAGTAAAAAAAATATGATTAAAATTAGTTGTCCAAAATTGCAAACAAATACCATCCGTACCCAGTGTATATATATTTTTTCATCTTTTCTTTTTTTTTCTCTCTCTTTTATTTTATTTTATTCCTTTCTGCTGAAGAGTCAGGCTCAAAACATTAAAGATTTCTTCATTTTTCCCAAGCATCAAACTAATACACTTTCTTGCTGTTCATACACCTATCTTCATCTTTTGTTTTGCTATAAATTTCAGCTATGCATATATATATCACACACACATACTTTCTTTTATTCTTTTACTTGTTTCAGTCATTTGACCGCAGCCATGCTGGAGCACTGTCTTTAGTCGAATACATCGACCCAAGGACTTATTCTTTGTAAGCCTAGTACTTATTCTATCAGCCTCTTTTGCCAAACTGCTAAGTTACAGGGACGTAAACACACCAACATTAGTTGTCAAGTGATGATGGCGGACAAAACTCAGACATACAAAAAAACATACATATCATATATAATATATATATAATATATATATATATATATATATATATTATATATATATATATATACACAGGCTTCTTTCAGTTTCCATCAGCCAAATCCACTCACAAGGCTTTGGTTGGCCAAAAGCTATAGTAGAAGACACTTGCCTAAGGTGCCACACAGTGGGACTAAACCCAGAACCATGTGGTTGGGAAGCAAGCTTCTTACCACACAGCCACTCCTGCACCTACATTTGTGTGTGTGTGTGTGACTGGCTTCTTTCAGTTTCCATCTGCAAAATCTACTCACAAGTCATAAAGTTTTAATTGGACATGGAGCTAAAGTGGAAAACTCTTGTCCAAGGTACGGTGCAGTGGGACTGAACCTGAAACTGTATGGTTGAAAAGTAAACTTCCTACCAAACAATCATGCCTCCACTTACAAATATGTGTGTGTGTGTGTGTGTTTGTATTTATGTATTTGTATATAATTATTCGTTATTTTTAATGAAAAAAAATCACTAGTTGTGTCTCATCCTTTCAGAGTCAAGACAATAAAGTACCAGTCATGTACTGGAGTTGACGTAATTGACTTGCCCACCCCACCCCCAGCTTGCTGGCCTTGGGCCTTAATCAGGAGTCATTATTATTAGTGCTACAAGACTATATATATATGTTCACACACACGCGCACGCACATAATTAACAGTTGGAAATATAAATAGATTAAATACCAACTTTCAGAATTTGGTTGAAGAATGCAGCAAGTTCCAAACATGACTATTTTCATGTGCGGTTACTTTAATTTCAGGAACAATGTTAGTTTTGAGTTAATTTTTAGTAATTTCTTTGGTTAGTTTAGTTGGTATGTAGATTTTACTTTACTTTAGTTTAGTTGGTGTAACATTGCACGTAAAGCTTTTGCTATCGTTAGTTGCCAACCTATATTTCTCTGTGTGACTGGTTCTTCACTCACACAACATGCGGCTAAATGGGACTTTTGTTGTGCTAGCTTTTCATTGGTTACATTGAAATTACTGGAGTCTGACCCAAGAAAGTATTTATTTTGTGAAGACAAGGAGGGAGGGAGTGAATCAAAGCAAGAGGGAGAGAGTGGGGGAGATGGAAGATTGATAACACAAGAGGGAAAGATAGTAAAAGAGGGAGATGAGGAATGGTGAGAGGAGAGAGCTGTAGGAAGGGAGGTTTAGGAATGAGAGAATGGTAACTGGGGAAGAAGAGAGGAAGTTATGGTAAGACGGAAAGAAGGAGAAGGTGAGAGAGGAGGGAGGAGGGAAATGGTAACAGAAGGAAGATAGTAAAGGAATATTAGAAGAATAGAGAGGCTGAAAAAGTGAGAACTAATAGGAGGGAGAAGAGCAGAGATAAACAGACAAATACATGAATTGTAAAAATAAAGGAATAATGGTACTAATCTGCTGAGAGAAATTCGAGAGAGGATTAAGCAAACTATAAATAAGGGTTACTAATTTATTCACAAGGCCAGCAATTACGTCTGCTTTCCATGTTGGCATGGGTTGGATGGTTTGACTGGGGGCTTGCAAACCAGAAGGCTGCACCAGGCTCCAATCCAATCCGGTAAGTTCTCTACAACTGGATACGCTTCTTAATGCCAACCACGCCAAGAGTGTAGGGAGTGCTTTTTAAATGCCACTGGCACAAGGGTCAGTCAGGCAGCACTAGTAATGATCATGCTTGAATGGTGGGTTTTACATTGCACCAGCACGGGACCAGTCAGGCAGCACTGGCATTGACCATGCTTGAGTGGTGCTTTTTACATGCCACCGGCATGGGTGCCAACCAAGCGGTACTGTTATGGGCCATGACAACGACTTCACTTGCCTGAATAGGTCTTCATAAGCGCAGTTTATTGCCCAATGATTGAAGGGTACTTTTAAATGGGCTGTTTAAGCTGCACTGGCAGCATAGGCCATGGTTATGGTCTCACTTGGCTTGCCAGGTTTTCTCAAGCACAGCATATCTCCAAAGGTCTCGGTCACTTGTCATTGCCTTGGTGAGGCCCAACATTTGAAGGTCATGCTTCAACACTTCATCCCAGGCCTTCCTGGGTCTTCCTCTTCCACAATTTCCCTCAACTGCTAGGGTGTGACACTTTTTTACACAGTTGTCCTCATTCATACGCGATACATGACCATACCAGTGCAGTCATCTCTCTTGCACACCACATCTGATGCTTCTTCAATCCAACTTTTCTCTCAGAGTGCTTACACTCTGTTGTGTGTGCACACTGACATTACACATCCAGTGGAACATACTAACTTCATTCCTTACAAGCTTATGCATGTCCTCAGCAGTCATGGCCCATGTTTCACTGCCATGTAGTATATGGCTGTTTGCACACATGCGTCATACAGTCTACCTTTAACTCTGAGTAAGAAGCCATTTGTCACCAGCGTGTGTGTGTGTGTATTGTTTGTAGAAAACAAATCTGAAAGAAGGAGCACACTCTAAGATGTAGAGCAGTATATATTAAAAATGGGGAAGACTAGTTAAGGGGATTATGTTAGGTTTCCTGTCCATAAAGGGTTTAGCTTTATGGCATGTCATCATATCCCAAAAACCTGTTGGCCCATGTATGTGTGTATATATATATATATATATATATATGCATATGAATATGCTCAAACTTTATAAGTTCAACAGCAAATCCTTGATTGAGAATCAGGTCAGGGTCAACTTTTGCTATTCATCTTTTTGAGAGTTGATAAAAAGATACCAGTTATCTGCTAGGTTCTGTTCAATTTACTGTTTCTCCCCTCCTCAGCCTGCACCGCATATTTAGGACTTGTGTCTCTACAATGTGAAATACTATAAAACAAAAGGCAGGGAAGTTTCCTCTAAACCAAGATTGTCATGCTTTCAATCCCTGTAGATGCTTTTTCACTTTTTCACCCTCTTATGTTTCTGTTTCTAATGAGCCTTTGTGTTGGAATTATTTTCCTATAATTATGATTTGAAAGGAATTTAACAAAATCTCACTCTCTCTCACTCTCTCTCTCTCTCCCTTTCTCTCCCTTTCTCTCTCCCTTTTCTCTCCCTCTCTCCCTCTCTCTCTCCTTTTCTCTCCCTTTCTTCCCCTTCCTCTCTCTCTCTCTCTTCTCTCTCTCTAATATATATTATATAATAGAGAGAGAGAGAGAGAGAGAGAATGTACTGCATAGCAAGTGACTTGATCTGAGATCGGTCGCTGTGCTGGACGAAAACAACCCTTCTTATTTTTCTGTTTCTAATGAGCCTTTGTGTTGGAATTATTTTCCTATAATTATGATTTGAAAGGAATTAACAAATCTCCCTTTCTCTCCCTTCTCTCCCTCCCTCTCCCTCTCTCCTCTCCTCTTCTCTTCTCTCCTCTCCTTTCTTTCTTCCCCTCTCTCTCTCTCTCTCTCTCTCTCTCTCCTCTATATATATATATATATATAGAGAGAGAGAGAGAGAGATGTACTTGCATAGCAAGTGACTTGATCTGAGATCGTGTGCTGGAACGAAAACAATTGCAGCATGGAAGGTGTTTATAAGCCATTTAAGAAACACACAAAACCGTTAGATTCACTTCAACATTTAAATTTAATTTGTCAAAATACTTTCGTCACTTTGAGACCACGACCTGTTCACTGACAAAGCTTTATTGATGCAGCACGAAGCTTTGCCAGTGAATAGGTCGCGGTCTCAAAGCGATGAAAATATTTTGCCAAATTAAATTTAAATGTTGAAGTGAATCTAACGGTTTTGTGTGTTTCTTAAATGGCTTATAAACACCCTCCACGCTGCAATTTTTTATATATATATATATATAAACAGGAAAGTTTACGAAAATAAACAAAAGACGAAGGCAGGTGGAGTACAAACAAACAAATGTATTAGTATAGCGTTCAGGAATAGAAATAGAAAAAGTCTTTTACGTTTCGAGCCTACGCTCTTCGACAGAAAGATACACAGAAAAGAAACAAGGAGAGAAACAAAGAGAGAAAAAAAAATATATATATATTAATATGAATGCAAAACAACAGCACACACTCCACCTTCCTACTTTTGTTTTGCATACAGTATGTGTGACTCTTTGTTTAATCATCTGCAGTACATTACGTATTTTAATTAATGTGTTATACACAGCAGGACTGTATTGTATTTATATTTATTAATTTATCAATTTTTAGGCATGAACATTCTTATTTTACTACAGAAATAATTAAAATCTAAAAAAATATAAATACTCATCGGCCAGAGAAACCTGCTATATACTGAGTCCACAATATAAATTTATATATACAGTAATCCCTCACCATTTTTGCAGATTACCTATCACTGTTCACCTATCAAGGTTTATCATTTAAGTTTACATTGATCCCTCTGTGGTGTTGTTTTGCATTTATAATATACACAGATTAGCTATTTATCTATCTGTCTTTCTCTCTCTTCATGTGGCTTGTTGTTTGATGAAGGTCACCCATGATGAAACAGACCTATGGTTAGAAGAAGTCTAGCCATGGCCATCCTGTCATTTGAAAGGCTTTGTAGGATAATGACGTCAATTATTTCCTTTCATCTAACAACTATGTCAGGCTAACCCTAACCAATTCAAATTACTCCTTCACATTATAAAGAGACTTTATTGAGGTTTTTATTTTAATATGGACATTTCTTCAGTAAGGGAACTCTACTGGGTTGGTATTAAAAAAGCTGAAGTCATTGAAAAAGACTTTAATATTATTACAATATCCTCTTGTTATCTCTTCCACTACCAAAAATAACTGAGTCTTTTGTGTTTAATCAAACAGGAAGCAATATTATGGCATCCCCTTCTTCTCTACTGTCATGCTTCAAGACAGTTGGCATTGATTTATGGGAGGTGGCCATAGAAAGGCAATAATTTATTTCTAGTCTTTGATCGGAATTCTACAATATTTGGACATTCTGGAGACCAAAATGTATAAAATAATCAGGAAAGGAAAATAAACATAAAAGTACTATTTTCAGTATTAAACAAAAAGTTGGAGGAAGCAG
>NC_043001.1:542560-677560 GCF_006345805.1 Octopus sinensis | reverse complement strand
TTTATTTCACAACAGTGTGACTCTGGGTTCAATCTTTGTAGTGTGACACTTTGAGGAAATATCTTCTATTCTAGCTGCAGATTGGTGTACAGCTAGAGTAGAAGGAGAGCCTATTGTTTGTTTGTTTGTGTGTGTGTGTGTGTGTGTGTGTGTGTGTGTGTACATATCAGCCTAGATTTGTCAAGCCACTAAATTTTGAGACATAAACATCAGCTTTTTGATTGGTGGTAACACACACACCTGTGCACACACATATATAGATTTGGCTGCTATTTCAAGCAGTTTGAATGGCTACATATATGCTCCTCATTGGTTTTATCAACAAATCCTCCTCATCATCATCGTTTAACGCCTGCTTTCCATGCTGGTATGTGTTGGATGGTTTGGCTGCACCTGGTTTCACTCTACTTTGGCAAGGTTTCTACAGCTGGATGCCCTTCCTAATATTAACCACTCTGAGAGTGTAGTGGGTGCTTTTTACATGCCACCAGCATTGATCTGAGACTGGCATCAACCATGACTATGGTCTCACTTGACTTGGCAGGTCAACACAAACCAAGAGTCTTGGTCACCTGTCACTGCCCCCATGAGGCCCAACACTTGAATGATGCTTTTTATGTGCCACCAGCATGGGTGCCAGTCAGATGGTCATGGCATCAGCCATGACTACGATTTCACTCAGTTCAACAGGTCTTCATAAGCACAGCATTTAAGCCCAATGATTGAAGGGTGCTTTTAAGGGGCCAGTTAAACAACACCGGCATCGGCCACAACTACGATCTCACTTGTCTTGATAGGTCTTCATAGTATATCTCCAAAGGTTTTGGTTGCATGTCATTGCATCTGTGAGGCCCAACATTTGAAGACCGTGCTTCACCACTTCATCCTATGTCTTTGTGAGTCTACCACTTCCACAGGTTCCCTCCACCATTAAGGTGCTACACTTATTTGTTTGCATCATCAATTATTCCCATAAAACAAACAATGGATTTTGTTGGGCAAATTGCTCAGCTCTAAACACAGCTAGAGTTAATATTATCACCTTATGAATCACCATTATTTCACTGCAAGGCCTATGGATTTAAAGTGGAGAAAAAAAACATTATCACACCAAAGCAAATAAAACCCCCCAAATGGTGTGGAATTGTGGTTTGGTCCATTATTAGAAATCAGTTTTTATTTGATTTGTAATTTTTCTCTGCATTTCAATACAATGGCAATACAGAAGAAAAGAGATTGTGGGATTTTCAACCAAATGGTCACATCTTATTAAAGGCACAAAGGTGGTAGTATTATTAAGACGTTTACTTCCCAACCATGTGCTTTTGAGTTCAGTCCCACTGTATGGCACCTTGGGCAAGTATCTTCCACTCAAGTCCCAGGTTGATCAAAGCCCTAAGAGAAGATTTGATAGATGGAAATTGAAAGAAGCCCATTGTATGTATGGATGAATGCATGTATGTAATATGTATGTATGTACATATGTATGATATTGTATTGTACCCACATACAAATGTATTGTATGTATGTATGTATGTATGTATGCAGATTTGTATGTTTTGTTTTATGTATGTTTTCTCATGCACATAGTTGCGTATCTAGACATGCTCATATATACTTAACTGATAAACTTCTGGAAAGTTTTACAGTTTTTTTACAGTTCCAGTGATTCATTGGATCTGTAGTCTTCGAATTAGCTTTCTCCTTTCTGGTTTTGAGAAGCCTAAATTCTCAAGATTGGGTATTTAGGCAGTGTGTTATATATCCCAAGGCCCCAGTAATTACAGGTATAAACCTGAACTTGTAATCAGGATAGAATAACTGCAGAGTTCTCAATAGTTCAGTATAGATGTTCTCTTTTTCACTGATCTTCAGCTTTATGTTAACATCTGCTGGGCAGCTAATTTCCACAACTGTGCACAGTTTCTCTTCTCTGTCCCAAATCATTAAATCAGGTCTATTGTGTTTACATTTTATTGAGGTCTTTACTGGTACATTCCACCAGTATTCCTTTTTATTATGAATGGCTATAGCTTCTATCATACTGTGGGTTCTTATTTTTTGCCCTTGGGTTATTTCTTCCAACAGATTTCCTTATATAGTGTCCTAGCTACATCATGTATGTATGTATGTATGTATGTATGTATGTATGTATGTATGTATGTGTGTATGTATGTATGTGTGTGTATGTATGTATGTATGTATGTGTGTATGTATGTATGTATGTATGTGTGTGTGTATGTATGTATGTATGTATGTATGTATGTGTGTGTGTATGTATGTATGTATGTATGTATGTATGTATGTATGTACATTTGCATATATTGTACTGTATGTATGCACATACGTATATACATAGGTATGTAGGTAGCTCCATTGATGCCTTCTCTTGGTAGTCGTAAACAAGTGTCACCGTCTTACAAGCAGTGTCCTTTGTTTCCATTCTTCCATGAAAACATGTCCAGCCATGAGAGAATATGACCTTATTTGGAAACCAGTGAGGGTTGACAACAGATCTGCCTTGGTGACATCCGTCTGACTCATACAAGTATGGAAAAATGGACGTTAACTACGATGACGGTGCTTTATCATTTATTTGTTACATGTTTAAGTCACTGCACTGTGGCCATGCTGGGGCACTGCCTGGAAGTGTTTAGTCAAACAAATCGACCCCTGTACTTATGTTTAAGTCTGGTACTTGTTCTATCAGTTTCTTTTTGCTGAACCATTAAGTTACAGGGACATAAACAAACCAACATTTGTTGTTAAGCATTGGTGGAGGACGAACACAAAGTCATGCACACGCATATATGCATATATATATATATATATATATATATATATATATATATATATATATATATATATATATATGGCTTATTTCTTTGAGTTTCTGTCTAGAAAATTCACACAAAAGAGTTTGGTCAGCCCAAAGCTATAGCAAAAGACACTTGCCCCAGGTACCATGCAATGGGACTGAACCCAAAACCACATGGTTAGGAAGCAAACTTCCTTCCACACAGCCACCACCTACACCTACAATGATGAATGAATGAATATATTTTCAAAGCTGTAGACAACTTTTCAAGGACAACATCATATGCAATATCATTTTTTTTTTTTGCAACACATTCTACATAATTAGGTAAAGTCAAGACAAAAGACAAATTGGATAACATGGTTCTACATACACTGTGGCTGAGTAAGATGCAGGTTACTCACAGCTGACCTAGGGCTAAAAATGGAAAAAGAAAAGATATGAACAATGACAGTGCACTGCTAAATTTATATAGGATTTCATTGGAAAAAGATGAGATAGAAATTAATATCTGATACGTTGAGAGATAAATGAGAGAATTATCATGGTTGGTAGAAGTACAGATACAAGGAACACCGTAGCAGGAAGAAGACTTCGTTGATTTATTCCAAGAATGGAGTTAGCAGGGGAAATAACCGAGTATGAAACAGAAATCAGATATTCTTTTTCAGAAATGCATGTGTATGTCATGTTTGGGCAGGTGTGCATGCATGGGTGTGTGTGTGTGATTGTGTGTGTTTTGAACACTGGATTTAACTCTATGTCCACACACACATGATCTCTCTCTCTCTCTCTCTCTCTCCACCCACTCACATATACATAGTCGATACACATGCATGAATGTACAAACGTGTGTATATCTATCTACCTCTCTCTCTCTCTCTATGCTAAAATTTATATATATATATATATATATATATATATATATATATATGCTTTTCGTTGGTGTATTTACGATACACTTTTTATTTATTTCATATATATATGAGAGATAGAGACAGAGGGAGAGTGAAATGCACACACGCACTCAAATATAATAGGTATACACACACACATATTTTAAGAAAAAAATGTATTACTGCTCTAATGCTTTAGCATGTGTTTCTTTTTGGGATCTATGAATTGCTGACGATATATATATATATATATATATATATATATTTACATACTCATATTATTATCATATTTAAATTTTATTAGCAGCACAGCACAAATGCTCGCCTTAATAAAAACAGCGTAGTATAAATGTAGTACATATAACTTATCAACAGGAAGAAATGTATCTCTCTGCAGATAAGTTTACGAGCAATCCTAGTTGCCTTGGCAACCAGCCTCATTAAAGTTTAATTATTAAATTGTTTGTTTACTCATTTCTTGTCTGTTCTTATATTTCCCCACAGCTTATATCTGAAATTCAGCATTATTAAAAAGAAAAATACTTTACCTTATAACATATTCTTTCTGCTTTTCTTCATACCTTTCTCCAAAATGTCACCACAGATTATTATAATATATGTCAGGTATTACATGGATTCCCGAGAGTATGTACACAATTATGCATGTGTGTATATATATAGATATATATATATATATATATATATATATATATATATATATACATATACATACATGCACATAACCATGTATACTCATATGTAGATATCATTATGATAATAATTGTTTTGTTATTGTTATTATTATTATTATCATTATTATTATTATTATTATTATCATTATTATTATTATCATTATTATTTTTATAATGGCAATCTGGCAGAATCACTAGCATGCCAAGCAAAATACTTAGTAGCGTTTTGTCTGTCTTAACGTTCTTAGTTCGAATTCTGCCAAAGTTGACTTTGCTTTTCATCCAGGGTCGATAAGTTAAGTACCAGTTACACACTGGGGTCAATGTAATCGACTAGTCCACTCCCCACAAATTTCAGGCTTTGTGCCTTTAGTAGAAGGGATTATCATTCTTATTTATAAGCTGACAAGTGGGCAGAATCTTTAATGCACCTAGCAAAATGCTTAGTGATATTTTGTCCGTCTTAACATTCTGAGTTCAAATTCCGCCAAGGATGACTTTGCCCTTCATCCTTTTGAGGTCGATAAAATAAGTACCATTGTTATTATTATTATTATTATTATTGTTTTTCCATTTTTGACATTCACCTTTTGTAAGGCGAGAAGCTGGGAGAATCATTAGCACAATGGACGAAATGCTTAGCGGTATTTTGCCCATCAATACATTCTGAGTTCAAATTCCAAGGTCGACTTTACCTTTCATCCTTTTATAGTCGATAAAATAAGTACCAGTTGAACACTGGGGTCGCTGTAATCGACTCATCCCCTCCCCCAAAGATGCTGCCCTTGTGGCAAAATTTGAAACCATTATTATTATTATTATTATTATTATTATTAAGGAATGGGGTTAGCGTAATTGGTTGTGCATCAAACAAAATACCTTATGGTGTTTAGGTACATCTTTTTAGGTTCTCAGTTCAATTTCTATCAAAGTTTCACTTCACCTTTCATTTTCCCAGGACAAATAAGATAAAGTCAAGTACAAAGACTTGACTGCAGTACCCAGCTCCAACTAAAATTCATAGTTATTTGCCTATGTTAGAAATGATTATTATTTTTTAGAAAATTATAATACATACATGCATACACATATCTCTCCCTCTCTCTCTCTCTCTTTCTCTCTCACTGTCTCTCTCTCTTACTATCTCTCCCTCACTGTCTCTCTCTCTATATCTCTCTCAGTATAAATATATATATATATATGTATAAAACAGATTAAACTCTATATAATATATCTTGTTTTTCTTATTTTTTCCAGAATCAGTGAGAGGACAATAAAAATCCTTCTACAAGCTCTGAACATCTATTTGAAGTTGAGATTTTTGCCGATGAGTTGAACATTCGTCAAAGAATTAATTACTCACACTCCTTTGCTACCAGTCTCTTTCTGTCCTTCCACAAAATTATTTCTTATGTTTTCCAGAAACAGTTTATATTTTCCTCCCTTTTTGTAATTTGAAATTGCGATGTTGAGAAAGTCTGTGATGCATAGCAACACCTTCAGTATAGCACTTCCCCACTGGTCATACAGAAGATTAATTTAAAAATACCAACAAAAATTTAAAATCATAAAAGACAAGTGTCACTAGAAATGAGGAAAAAATTTCAATTAACTTAAAACTAAATTAACGAAAAAACAAATCAAAAAAATATCTGAGAAAGAAATCCTAGAAATAAACTGTTCAATAAGAGAAGAATTTGAGGAGCCAAATATATGGTAAGTAAACTATTATTTCATTGTTACAACAGACAGCATTGTGTGGCAGTATTGGTAGAAGACCAAACATAATATCTGAATGTAAATAGAGAATATGTTTCTGAGTGAATACAATGTATTTATACATAACTGAATTGGGGTTGGCTTGTGAATGTTCTGGCAATTGATGAAATAAATATCAGTCATGTAATGGGCCCAGTTTGATCCCTTTATACCTTCTTTTCCATTTATATCTCTTTCCCCTTCAGATTTGTTACCTTGTGACTGCTTTAGAAATGTTTAGCAGCAGAAATGAAAGAACCTCAGAAAGGGAATTGTTATGTTCCATTATGGTGGTCATGGGGTCAAAATGTTTACATGACAATCAAATGGTTACGGATTCAGTTGGACTGTGTGGTACGTTGAGCAAATGTTTTCTACCAGAGCCTCAGCTCAGCCCAAGCCTTGTCAGTGACATTGGAGAGACAATAATGATGTAGAAGTCTTGTTGGGAGACTAAATCTGATCTTTTGGATGTGACATCAAATCAGTCCCTCATTTCAATACCATTCCTTGACCCTAGAACTATTCACTTTGTCTTTTGTCTAAAGATACTGCATCAATCATGGCTTCTTCTCTCTCTTTACTCCACTAATCTCAGCTCCCTTATAAGGCGGTGAGCTGGCAGAATTGTTAGCACACTAGATAAAATGCATAGTGGCATTTCTTCCATCTTAAAGTTCTGAGTTCAAATTCTGCCAGCATCAACTTTGACTTTCATTCTTTCAAGGTCAATAAAAGAAGTAACTGTTAGTTGAACACCAGGGTTAATGTAATCAACCATCCCACCGCTCTGAAATTACTGGCCCAGTGCTAAAATGGGAAAACAATATCAGTTCCTTTACAAAAACTGTCGTGGATTTTCTGAGTTATTTTCTGAGTTGCCAGGCTTAACTTAGCTTTCCTGATGGGAGGAAGAAGAGGCTCAATAAACAAATACGTGCAGGAGGGGTTATTTCATTAACTACACACAACTTTCTTAGACCCCTTTACATTAAATTCCACTTGAGTCAATTTTGTCTTTCATCATTCTTGAGATGATAGCCAAGTACTGCCCAAAGGTGAAGAATTGGTGGAATATTTTGAAGTATTTGTTTTGGTTCTGTATGTTCTTAGTTCAAACCTCATCTTCTCTTACCAAGGGAAAGTGAAAACAAAAAAAAACAAAACCCAACCATTCAACACTCAGCAAGAAAACAGAGAAAGGCTTTGTCGACTCTTTTCATGCAAATCCACCAGTTGTATATGTGTTTGTGTGTTTCTGTGTGTGTGTGTGAGAGAGAATGTCCAGTGTGTTCTAGTCAATTAAGAACCCTACTGTCTAGGGTCACCTACTCTATTTAAGACTGAGGATGGGTCAAAGGAGATTTTACTGCTATTCCTAACACATACAGGTGCCATTGTTTGCTCATGTGGAATTTCAACCATGTTTCATGGTCTGCTACCACAACAGCTCCTTTATAGGATCCAGTTAGCTCAAGACATCATCAGGAGGAACCACGTCCGGTTTCAGCCCCTACTTCTCTACCGTTTTGACATGCCCCCCCCCCCTTCGGAGGTGTCTTCAGATTTGGTGTTGGGCGTATGTCTTCTTTCTTCTGTTCCCTGGCCTCTTCGATGTATTGTCAGTGAGTGTCAGCTGGTGACTGATTGACTTGTCAAATTTTTCCCTTTAAATACCTGCTGTTAGGCTCCAGCAAGCAGCCCCAGCAAGTTGTCATGTGACACTGTCTCACCTTAACTGACCAGTGAAGGCGTGTAGTCTTAGCCCACGCATTTTCTAAATGACCGTCGCCTGTCAGTCAGTGAGGCTAATTCAGTGTCAGCTTGTCTCACCTAGCAATGTTATTTCCCGCCGGCATGTTATGACTTTCAAGCCATTTTTGGTCTTCCCGCTTCAGCCATATATAGAAGCTGGCTTTTTCGACCGCCTCCTGTACTCTCCTTATTAGTTTTCTCAGCTCCGAGCAAGAAAAAACAAATCTTCTTTTGAATAGCATTGTCATTTTTCTTTCAATGAAGTCTCTAGTCCCCACTGCCAGGTGGTAATATTCGACATTCCATCCCTGTTCTCTGCATTCTTCAATTAGTTTTCCGTACCTCTTCTCCTTTCGATTCTCTGCATTGCCAGTGTTCTCTTCCCAAGGTACTGTCAGTTCTAGTAAAATTCCTATTCTCCGGTCTCTGTTCCATAGAACTAAATCCGGTCTTTTTGTTGTTTTTATTAGTGGAAATATTACTTGTCTTTCCAAGTCCGTGGCCACCTCTCAGTATCCCTTCCATCTTTCGTCTATCTCGTATACTTTACTTGTAGGTCTGGTTTTATATCCTTTTCCCTCCTTCTGGAAGTATACTTTCCTGCGCTTTTCTACTTTTGGGTACTCTCCCCTATTGTACCTCTCAATCTTCTCCTTGAGTGCTGCACTTATGACACTGAGGACTTGATTATGCTGCCATGTATATCTTTCTAGTGCTAGTCTGCAGTTTTACAGAACATGTCTAACCGTCGCTTTCTCTCCGCATCTACGTTCATCGGTTGTTTTTATGTTCCACCGGACTAAGTTTGCCGGTGAGGGTAGAACGTCGAAGGTAGACTTGATCAGGAAGGATGTTCTTGCTTGTTCCCAAGCCCAAAGTTCCTTCCATGATATTCTGCGGCTGATCACATATTCCTCCCATCTCAAGCACTGTCCCTGTTCACTGCATTGCACCAATTGTACATTTTGTCTTTCTTCTTCCTCCTCCGAGTAGTAGTAGTAGTAGTAGTAGTAGTAGTAGTAGTAGTAGTAGTAGTATAACAATGCATCACCTTAAATTTCAAATCTCCAGAACCTTTTAAAACATTACAGAAAACATATAAATGTTTATATATATACATCTATATATATAGATAGATATATATATATATATACACACACACACACACACACACATATATTTCCGAGCTGGTGACACGTAAAAAGCACCAACCGATTGTGGCCGTTGCCAGCCTCCTCTGGCTTCTGTGCCGGTGGCACATAAAAAGCACCCACTACACTCACAGAGTGGTTGGTGTAAGGAAGGGCATCCAGCTGTAGAAACACTGCCAGATCATACTGGAGCCTGGTGCAACCTCCTGGCTTCCCAGACCCCAGTTGAACCATCCAACCCATGCTAGCATGGAAAATGGACGTTAAACGATGATGACGATATATTGAGTGTGTACATATATATATATATATAATGTGTGTGTATATATATATATATATATTGCCAATGTCCTGCGCCGTGAGGATGAAAGACTTGAGGTATTTCGTGTTGCAAGACAGTGTGTGAGAGAGAATCGTGACATGGTAGGAGAGAAATGTGTTCGCAAGGATGACGGTTCACTTGCGCTAAATGAGGATGCAAAGAGAGAGGCTTGGAGACGCCACTATGAAAGGTTGCTGAATGAGGAAAATGAATGGGATAAAGAGAGTCTCCCGAATGTCGACCCAACAGAGGGACCAGCAATCCGAGTTAACAGTTCCTTAGTAGATAAGGCAATTAGAAGCATGAAAACAGGGAAAGCCCCAGGCCCATCAGGAATTACTGCAGAGATGCTCAAAATATCTGGTAGCGTCGGCTATAGCTTAGTCACCCGTATAGTAAACCAGGTGATACACGAAGGAGTCATACCCAATGACTGGTGTAGCAGCATAATAGTCAACTGCTACAAAGGTAAAGGCGACGCCCTAGATACAAATAACTACAGGGGCATCAAGCTGCTGGATCAGGTAATGAAGGTTATGGAGAGGGTTATAGCCCAATTAATTAGAGAGAGAGTTAGCTTAGATGATATGCAGTTTGGGTTCATGCCAGGGAAAAGTACTACTGATGCTATATTCCTGGTAAGACAGCTGCAGGAGAAATACCTAGCCAAAGATAAG
The DNA here is from genome assembly GCF_006345805.1 of Octopus sinensis. Classification (NCBI taxonomy): domain Eukaryota; kingdom Metazoa; phylum Mollusca; class Cephalopoda; order Octopoda; family Octopodidae; genus Octopus; species Octopus sinensis. The sequence goes on along the minus strand of NC_043001.1, from coordinate 667,491 downwards.
CCCTTGTATCTGGCTTTTGTTGACTTCGAGAAAGCCTTTGACAGGGTCCCCCGATCCCTTATCTGGTGGTCAATGAGGAAACTAGGGATAGATGAATGGTTAGTGAGAGCTGTGTGAGCCATGTACAGAGACGCTGCTAGTAAGGTGAGGGTTGGTAACGAGTACAGTGAAGAATTCCGGGTAGAGGTTGGGGTCCACCAAGGTTCAGTCCTCAGTCCCCTCCTATTTATCATAGTCCTCCAGGCAATAACGGAGGAATTCAAGACAGGATGCCCCTGGGAGCTCCTCTATGCTGATGACCTTGCTCTAATTGCTGAGTCACTATCAGAACTGGAGGAGAAGTTTCAGGTGTGGAAACAAGGATTAGAATCGAAGGGCCATAGAATCAACCTAGCCAAAACCAAAGTCCTAATAAGTAGGAAGGTGGACCAATCACAAACGACTTCAGGTAGATGGCCCTGCTCGATCTGTAAAAAAGGTGTAGGTAGAAACTCTATAAGGTGCACCAAGTGTAAGCTATGGACACATAAGAGGTGCAGCAATGTCAAAGGAAGGCTAACTAAGAAAATAGTTTTTGTCTGTGGCAGATGCTCAGGAGCAATAAACACTGGAAATGTGCAGAGACCAACTTCTACCACGTTCCAGGGAGACAAACTAGTAGTTGATAGCTTCCGCTACCTAGGAGACCAAGTCAGTAGCGGGGGTGGGTGTGCTGAAAGTGTAACTGCTAGAGTAAGAATAGCCTGGGCAAAGTTTAGAGAGCTCTTACCCCTGCTGGTGACAAAAGGCCTCTCGCTAAGAGTAAAAGGCAGACTGTATGATGCATGTGTACGTACAGCCATGTTACATGGTAGTGAAACATGGGCCGTGACTGCTGAGGATATGCGTAAGCTCGCAAGAAATGAAGCCAGTATGCTCCGATGGATGTGTAATGTCAGTGTTCATAATCGTCAGAGTGTAAGTACTTTGAGAGAAAAGTTGAACCTAAGAAGCGTCAGTTGTGGTGTGCAAGAGAGACGGCTGCGATGGTATGGTCATGTGACGAGAATGGCTGAAGATAGTTGTGTGCAAAAGTGCTACTCCCTAGTAGTTGAGGGAACCTGTGGAAGAGGTAGACCCAGGAAAACCTGGGACGAGGTGGTGAAGCACGACCTTCGAACTTTAGGTCTCACCAAGGAAATGACTAGAGACCGAGTCCTATGGAAGTGTGCTGTGCATGAGAGGACCCGGCAGGACTAGTCAGGCCATAACCCGTGGCTCCTACCTGGGACGTAGTCGGTCCACCTGTGCATACCTTCCTTCTTGTGACACTTGTGAAGACCTGCTGAGGCAAGTGAAAATCAATCAAAACAAATCAAAATAGATGAACATCAATGGAATTTGTATCTTTGTGGTACCAGTGCCGGTGTCACACAAGAAAACCATCCGAACGTGGCCGTAGCCAGTACCGCATCGACTGGCCTCCGTGCTGTGGGCACATGACAAACACCATCCGATCGTGGCCGTTCGCCAGCCTCATCTGGCACCTGTGTCGGTGGCACATAAAAACACCATCTGAAGACCCGGCAAGACTAGTCAGGTCATAACCCGTGGCCCCTACCTGGGACGTAGTCAGTCCACCTGTGCATACCTTCCTTCTTGTGACACTTGTGAAGACCTGTTGAGGCAAGTGAAAATCAAAAAAAAAAAATCAAAATCAAAACAAATCAAAATAGATGAACATCAATGGAATTTGTATCTTTGTGGTACCAGTGCCGGTGGCACACAAGAAAACCATCCGAACGTGGCCGTAGCCAGTACCGCATCGACTGGCCTCCGTGCTGTGGGCATGTAACAAACACCATCCGATCATGGCCGTTTGCCAGCCTCATCTGGCACCTGTGTCGGTGGCACATAAAAACACCATCCGAGCGTGGCCGTCTGCCAGCCTCGTCTGGCACCTGTGTCGGTGGCACATAAAAACACCATCCGATCATGGCTGTTTGCCAGCCTCATCTGGCACCTGTGTCGGTGGCACATAAAAAGCACCATCCGAGCGTGGCCGTCTGCCAGCCTCGTCTGGCACCTGTGTCGGTGGCACATAAAAACACCATCCGATCATGGCCGTTTGCCAGCCTCGTCTGGCACCTGTGTCGGTGGCACATAAAAACACCATCCGATCATGGCCGTTTGCCAGCCTCATCTGGCATCTGTGTCGGTGGCACATAAAAAGCACCATCCGAGCGTGGCCGTCTGCCAGCCTCGTCTGGCACCTGTGTCGGTGGCACATAAAAACACCATCCGAGCGTGGCCGTCTGCCAGCCTCGTCTGGCACCTGTGTCGGTGGCACATAAAAACACCCACTACACTCTCGGTGTGGTTGGCGTTAGGAAGGGCATCCAGCTGTAGAAACACTGCCAGATCTGACTGGACTGGTTCAGCCTTCGGGCTCCCCAGACCCCAGTTGAACCGTCCAACCCATGCTAGCATGGAAAGCGGACGTTAAATGATGATGATGATGATGATATATATATATATATATACACACATACATACAGTATAAGGTGTGGTCCCTCATAGACAAGAACATATTGGGGGATGCACAGACAGATGTGTGCATGTGTGTTTAATAACAAAAAGAAAGGAACTTTTGAAAAATTTTTGATTGTTTTTCTATATTTCTTTAAATCTTCACTTTGCTTTTGGATGGTTATTTTTGTTGTTGTTTTTCAAATGTGCAATATGATGTAGTGGTGGGGTTGGTACAAGAATTGAGAGTAAAGAGTGATAATGATGCAATAATGAGAAGCAAAAACAAATACCTCCTAAAAGAATATACACATGCACATACGCATGTGCGTGCATAAGAAATTACAGAGATGAAGGTAGTAAAAAAAAGTCAAAGAAAGAAAGGAATGCAGCAGACCAAAAGAAGATGGTTATCATAAGGAAATGATTCAGAGAAAAAAAAGATGTTTATAAATAAATAAATGTAAATAAATACATAAATAAAATTAATTTAAATGGTTAGATTGGTAAAGCAGGTAAAGTATTGATTTAATTTGATGAAAGTAAAGAAATATTTACATCCAAGTCAGGAAGATGTTATATTTTACAAAATTGCCAACCACTCCCTCTCTCTCTCTCTCTCTCTCACCATGTATGTGTGTGTAGATATATATATATATATATATATATATATATATATATATATATATATATATATATATATATATATATATATATATATATATATATATATATATATATATATATATATATATCGAAGTATCTCTCTATCTTCCTCTTGCTTTCTTTTTTACTCTTTCATTTTTTTCAATGTCAGTATTCACAAAGATAGATTGAAATTAATAGGTTTAAGGATCGATAATTTAAAAGTATCTCCATCTCAACATTTCTAGTGAGATCCTGATATTTTGCAGAAGAATACCAAAATTGTTTAGTGCAAAGGAAATGTTGCTATTCTTTGTCTTACAATATCAAATATGTATTGTACTATTTTGTTACCAAGAAAATTCTGTAGTTGCCATTCAATGTGATGCATGCATCAAAGATTTTATCGTTTTCTTTGTGTGCGTGTGCGTGTTTTTCCTTTTTTGATGAAAAGAAAGCAAAAAGTGACTTTGATGATGGAAACCTCTTATAACTGAATCCCACCCCACCCCACCTAAATTGCAATGTTTCATTCGGTAGATTTAAACTCAATACTTCATGGTTTTTGATAATTTAATAATCTTAAACTTCCTTGTTTGATTTTGATGTGTTGTTTTTGCTTTGCCTCTTATTTAAGAAATGTATTCTGTTCTGTGTAAAGATGGATTGAAATGTTGTCAGATGTTTTACTTTTACTTGCTGGGTCTGGAATAAGAGCCAGTGCTCATGGCCTCTGTAGCTCTTCTGATAGCAGTGAGATTGATGCCATAAATATTTCTCTAAAAAAAGTGAATACCTGCCCGAAAGATATAAGCAGAAACGGAAATGCAGGAAACAGATGTTCTGCAAAAGAAGGACTGAGGGCATAATGGTTAGTGTGGGACTTGAGAAGGAGTGGAACACAACAAGGATGATATGAGGAGAGATTTGTAGGTTGGGAATGCATGAGTGGAGGTGGTATGAGCCCAGCAGAGGCTATTATAGTAGCAGTAGAAAAGCCAGAGGGAGGGGACACTCTATGTCTGTGGGCTTGAAATTGTATCTGCCACTGGCTTTATGACCTTTTTCTGGATGTAATCTGGGACGTCTGTGTGTTTGTACAACAGCAGTGCTATCCCAAATATAAGAGCAAATTCTCTACTTGCAGGCCTCATCAGGGCTTTGTAGAGCATCAAGAATTATTGGGATCAAAAAGACAAGAACGTCACTGGTGTGCAGTCCTGTTTTTACAATCAGAGATCTTCAATGATGGTGACACCCAACAGTTCAAAATGATTTGAGGATTCTAATTCAGTGTTGTTCATAATTAAGTAGAAAGTATTCTTTATATGAGGAATACTAGTAATTTCTTGTTGTTAAAAGAGGCATGACAATGATAATAACAACAATAATCTTTTCTACTATAGGCTCAAGGCCAGCAATTTTGGGAAAGGGGCTAAGGGAATTACATCAATCCTAGTACTCAGCTGGTACTTATCAACCCCGAAAGGAAGAAAGCCAAAGTCAACCATGTTGGCATGTGAACTCAGGAAACAAAGGAAAACAAAATATCGCTAAGCATTAAGTGCAGTGTGCTAATGGTTCTGCCAGCTCACCTCTTTAATGATGATAATAATAATACCGAGTGTAGGGTGTAACCACTTATGAGTACCCCTCATTCATTGGACACTTTGCTTACGAAGACCTACTGAGGCAAGTGAAATCAAATCAAAATCGCTGACATGGCTGATGACAGTACCACCTGCTCGGCACTCATGCCAGTGGAAAGTTGAAAGCACATCCGAGCATGATCATTGCTAGGGCCACGGATTGGTTCCTATGATGGTAACATGTAAAAAGCACCATTCAAGCATGATCGTTGCCAGCATCGCCTTACCAGCACATGTCCCAGTGGCACATAAAAAGCAACATTCGAGCATGGTCGTTGCCAGTGCCACCGGACAGGCTCCCATGCAGGTAGCACGTAAAAAACACTTTTTGAGTGTGGTTGTTGCCAGAACTGCCTGACTGGCCCTCATGCTGGTAGCATGTAAAAGCATCCACTACACTCTCAGAGTGGTTGGCATTAGGAAGGGCATCCAGCTGTAGAAACTTTGCCAGATCAGATTGAGCCTGGTGCAGCCTCTGGCTCACTAGTCCTCAGTCAAACCGTCCAACCCATGCCAGCATGGAAAGCAGACGTTAAACGAGGATGATGATGATGATGACCACTCAGGTGCCCTGCAAATCACCAGAAAAGGGTAAAGTAAATAAAGACAGTAAAGTTGAAGCTTGTGTAGAGTAGATGGGATAAAACAGAACAAGGCAGAAAAGGGAAAAGTAAAAGAGTCTTGAAGGAGGAAAGGATGCAGAAACACAAAATCGAGGGTTGGTTTAGTGAATTTTGGGAAATGGAAATTTTGAAGGGTGCAGTGTGTTGACAGGTAACAACTGATGCAAGTAGTTAATTCCTTGCTTTGACAATTCTGAAGGTGAAAAAAGTGTTTTCAGAAATTATGTCTCTGAATGTAGAGGATCCCCTGCTGTTACTGTTTAACCACAGGTCGATTTTGATCATTCAGAACTATGATGAAAGACATTCCAGCTTTGACTGTCCTATCTTTCTCAATATCAGAATATTATATTATTTAGTATGTTCTTCTGTTTTTTTTTGTTTTTTTTTTTTTGGGGGGGGGGGTCAAGATAGCAGCATAGTGTGATTTGAGGGAAATCAGCTGCTATTTCTAGCAGATCTAACAGCCACGTAGAAGCTCTCTTGTTGTTATAAGGTGATAGGTAGTATATGTAGAGGATCAAAATCTAATTCAGGCTGATTTATAAAGAAAGGAGTCTCTTTTGTAAATTCATCCACCATTTATTTCTTCCAAAACTAATTACAGGCCATGATATTGAATTCCAAAGAAACTGTTGGGAGAATTATACAAATTCTTTAATTACTTCTGCTTCTGTAATTAAAAATGGCCAAACATTAACCAGAAACTTCAGCAACATTACAATTTCGCTTTTTCTTTTTCTTTTTTTTTACATGACAAGACCAGAAATTTATAGACAGGTGAGATAGACCTGAATCATGTTTACCTGTATATCTTTGATATTCCTGTTACCTTCTCTCTTGAAGATGAAAACTAAAGGCAGAACTGAAGATAGGGATAGAAAGCAACTGCCTACGGTGCTAGATTCTAGAACACTAAAAGTGAAATAAATATGTAAATATTTTTTCTAATCCTAGCCTTAATATCCATTTCTTTCACTGAAGAATTGTTTTAGTTAGAACAAAATTTTTAACAGAAAATTGAGTCATTGTAAATTCAACTATTGATATTATATCGCACACAAGATATTTTTAAAGTTGTTACTGCACAGTTATATCAGGGAGTTTATTGCAGTGATGGCCTGAACACTGAATACTCTGGCTAGTGCCAGGATATTCCACAAGTAATGGTGAGCCCAGTAATACCTGAATTCAGAAACGAGAAAGGCAGAACTACATACTCACAAGTAATCAGTCTAATCCTCTGTCACTCCTCTAGAAGCCAGCAAAGGAGCTTCTGCATCATCTTTCAGTTTGCTGGAAATGGCAACTAGATCTCCCTCTAATCATATCTTACCTCTTTAGATAACGGGAAGAAATGAAGTATTAGAAAAACTTCTAGAAGGAGGGGATGGTCATGGCTAGAATGCCTTTAATAATGGGGTCTGAGGAAGTCTGAAGAATATCGAAGCTGGAGTTAAACAACAGCCCCTCTACATTCAAAACTCACAAATTTAAATCTATAAAGTCTATAACTTTCAAGAGCTTCTCCCAATCAATTGAGAGCTATGTGTATATTGATGTCTGCTAAGAACAGAACATTTAAACAAAGGAAAAAAACCGTCTTACAAAATCTAACAAAACTTTACAAAATTCTCTACAGTATGCTTTAAAACCACATCATTTTGGGTTCGGTGCCACTGTGGTATGCTACCTTGGGCAAATGTCTTCAACTACAACCCCAGGCTGACCAAATGTCTTGTAAGGGAATTGGATTGATGGAAACTATATGGAAGCCCATCATGAATGTGTGTCTTTGAGCTTGTTTCTGCAAACTACTTGACAGCCAGTGTTAGCTTGGTTATATTCTTGTAACTTAATATTTCACCAAAGAGACTAACAATAAATGCCAAACTTAAAAACAACCAAGTTCTGATGAAGGTCGTGCTCCAGCAAAGTCACACTTCACTCACTGGAACAAATTAAAGATAGATTTCTACAAAATTTACATTCTGCAAAAAAAAAAAAAAAAAAAAATTGTTTCTATAATATTGCTACAAAATTTCTAGAATATTTTTTTTTTTAATGATAAAATTCTTATGAAATTTCTAAAAATTTGACAATATTTTCATAAAAGTTTTTAAATTTTTTTATTTCCACAAAATTTTGCCAAATACTATGACAGATACACAAAATGTAATATCATAATTCTATAATTGTGCATGCAGTTATGTGTATGTGTACATGTGTATATATACATGTGTGTGTATGTATGTATGTGTGTGTGTGTGTGCATGTGTTTGTGTGTGTGCATATTTGTGTGTGTGTATGTGTGTGTGCATAAAACCCAGTACAAGTGTCTTTCACTGTAAATTTATATCAACTAATATCTTGAATAATCAAAAATGGTATGGAAGGAAATAGGTTTAATTTGTTGTCCTGTTTAATACTTTGTGTTTGTTTCCCCAACTGCTTGACAGCCTGTGTTAGCTCGATTACATTCTTGTAACCGAGCTAACACTGCAGATCTTCAGTGGAGTCCAGTTAATGACCGACATTTCAGCCAGGTTTCTAGTCTGGGCTCAACTAATTCCTGTTCCAGTATGGGAACCTTGTAAAAGGATTATGAGTAGAACCCTTCTTCTTTTGATTATATCTTTTAGAATTATTTTTATGTATCATTTCAATTATTTTGTATTAGCTTTTCCATACTGGCATTAGCTGGACTAGTCTCACCAATGCCCCACCTATTGCCAACCCTTTCAGTTGATGTACAAATGTGGAATGGCTATTCAACTACTGTGATACAAACACACATGTGTGAGCACATACACAACAACCTCTCTGAAGAAAGCAGCCAGTTTGCACTGGTGTTAGACAGGACATCCAAACACTGGAATCATGTCATAACAAGCACTGGAGCATGATGCTGCTAATCAACTGATCATGTTGATTAGCGAAACGTGCAACCTGTGCCAGCATGGAAAAAAAAGACATTGAACAATGACAAAGAACGATGACAAAAAATTGTTTCTAAAATAGAGGCACAATTTTGAAGATTTAGAGAGAGAAGTATAATCAATTATATCAGCCCCAGTACATGACTGGTACTTTATTTTATTGATCTTAGAAGGATAAAAGCTAAAGTGACCACAGCAGAATTTATGCTCAGAATGTTAAGAGCCAGAAACTGTGTATGAATTAAAACAAAGAGACATGTTGTGTGGCTATTGCTTACCATGAACACCATCTTGGATAAGACACCATTCTGTCGGAGATAATATTGCAAGAGTGACAGAGTAAGAGATAAAGAAGATAAAGCGGAACACACAAACAGTAAGAGGCAACAAATAACTGAAAGCTATTCACAGTAAACAGTCTTGAAGCAAAAAGCCAACGGGTTGTTTTTAAAAGTTATAATGAAGAATTAATTAACAAAATATATTTCAGCTTTTCAAAACTTTAAAGATGCTATCAACTTTTATATAAAAAAGATGATTTAACTCTTTTATATGCATTGAGTTCTTTATCAGATAATATTAATTTGGTTTTAATATATCTCTATATAAGTTTAAAACCTACACATCACACACACATGCGTGCACGCACACACACACACACACACCTAGTATTCATTTTTCTCATTTTTATTTACATATATATTTACTTATTTGAACAGAGTTAATTATATTTCTCTTTAATTTTAGCTTAAATTGACTAAACAGCAGTTTGAAAATTAATCAATATATAATTTTAGATTAACTTTCATTGAATAAAACCAGAAAATCTAAACCTGTAACGATTCCCAGTTTTTGAATTGATCCATATGTGTTGTTATGTACAGTCTCTTGTCAACAGTGCAAATAGAAATAAGTCAGTAAAATGGATACATTTCTTTGGAGGAAGGATTAACTCTCAAGACAAAGTGGCTTAAGCCAGATGCCTCTCTGTAATTGGACATTAATGTAAAAAGTCTCTTTCCTAAATGACTCTTATAAATATACTTCATCATCATGATTATCATTTTCATGTCTGCTTTTCGTACTAGCATGGGTTGCATACATCATTCTGGGTGTGTTTTAACATAGCACTGGCTCCAAAGAGGTTGTCATATCCTCACTAAAACTAAAGGGTCTTCTCTACTCTTCAATTGTACTCCCTTTGCAATCACTTTATTGAATATCTTGACAAAATCACAGACTTACAACCCTAAAGCACCAAAACAATCAGCATGCCCAACACTGACATTTACAATTACTGATGGATTGCTAGATTCTGAAAACTGGTCCAAATCATAATAATTGTGAAAGTCAACAAAAGCCTAAGTGAACTGTTATCACACAGACCCATCATTTTCTCATGTAAGCCCTCAATAATTTGAGGAAGATTCAATCATGATATCACTAACTACACATACACCTCTCCAAGTTACAACATAGATTCAAGCCACTCCGTTTGACTGTTGCTCAGGAACTTGACAGAGACAATAAATAACAACTACAACAAAAATAAAAGCACATAAAAAATACAAACTACAGGCATCGTCAAAGCTTTAAACTACATTTCCTGCTCTACAATAAAATATAACAGTACAAAATGATGGCCAATAAATCACTTTAAAGATTACAAAATCTGTGGGGTAGACTAACAATACATTCAGAACTCACAATTTCCCAAATGGGGTACTACAAAGATCTGTTGCTTTGTCCAGTCCTTTCACATCTTCACATTTCACATGGTTCTGCAGATACTGCAATTCAACTAACAAACCACTCATCAATTATCTAGAAACCAGGTCTTAAAATAATTAACTTAAAAGTAGTGTTTACCAAATCCATTATCCTCTCTCAAACAAACAACACCAACTACAACCAGTCGTCTCACTCAATGACATGAAGACAAAAATATTAAAAGATCTGTACGCCAGTCTGACAGCATTCAAAGCACACACCAAAGGCCAAATAAAAATTGGGGTGGGGGGGGGAATGATACTTAAACATCCAGAAGCTACTCACAGATACAACATTTTGGGAAAAAGAAACAAACAACATTTATGTACAAGCAATCCATTAGTTCCATCATAAACTCTGTCAGCTCTGCCCCAGCTGGGCCACCAATCTTTTCACCACAAACTACACAGAATAGGGCAGTTCATATCATTACAAATTGCACCATTAGATCGCCTACACAATGAAACAATAGTATTAAGAATAACCACCCACCTAGATATGTAAGTGGCATAGTCTGTTATCACAATCTCAGCTGGCACATGTAAAATTACCTGCAAACACTCAGAGAACATCATTCCTACAACGATATTTCTCACTCGAAAATAGCTGCAGTGTCATAACTCCTTGCTCCCAAACACCATACTGCAGTGCACATCACCAACTTTAAATACAGAGGAACAGAAAATATTGCATTCAGACAAAGGTCATCATGTTTGTCTCTATTGTGACCACAATCAGAATCTAATCGAGGCTATTGAAACAGACTGGTCAGTAGAGATAATACAACACTGTCCACGCTGTCATGCCACATCTCATATGAATATCTTACTGTGTTTCAAGTAAACACTAACATATTACTTATTTGGATAGAGATGTTATGCACCATATTAACATGTTTCCTCTCCTTTTTACTGGTTTCTGTGCATAAAGAGGGCCTGGACAAATGTGAAACTGTGATTTATTAGAAATGAACAGCAAAGTATATTCAAGCCAATAAAAATATTTAACTAGGAAATCTTTATTATAATTATTCGTTAGTGCATTATTTTAAGCAACTGAACTTTGGTGCACACCATTTCATTTACATTCTGAGCTGATTGCAAACTTTAGCTGTGCATAGACATGGTTGAGGGTAAACGGGGATGACACCAATCATTTGACTGAAGACCAAAGGGTCATTAGACCATACCATCAGAGCTAACCATGGCAACACAACAATTAGCTTTCATTTTAGTTGTTTTGAGTAAAAAAAAAACATAAAATAAAATAAAAAGGGTTTCTATTAAACACATAAATAACCTAATGTCATTTACTGCAAAGTTCAGCCCTGATTCAGCAGAGATTGGATTTAAAGCATTCCAGCCCTGACGGTCCATTGTTCTTTGATAAATTATTTTGAATATCAGGGACAGAATTGTTCAAAGGAGTTTGCCTTCATTTTTTAGATGGTAGGGTATGATTAGTAGGAAATTTAGCTGCTATTTCCCAAAGGTCAAGTAACGGCATAGAAATTCTATCAGTGGATCGCATTTCATAGTTGTATGACTTGCAGATGGCAATGCATTCAACTGTGAAATGTGTGGCTGCCACAATTTCTTGGGCAAATCTCTACAGTTTTCAAAAGCTGTTATACTAATGAGTGCATTAAAATAAAACAAACCAGAGTAAATAAAATAAACAGAAGTAGAATCTTAAGGGAGAAAATTCCTAAAAGCACATAAAAAGCACACAGATCAGAAACTGAAGTTGGTTTGCTTGAAATTTCAGTGGAAAAAATTGATCTGGTTGCGGCAGTTGGGATTCCATGTAAATAATAATATTCTACATGGAATGCCAACAGCTTTAATTTTGATCAGTTTGTAATTGTGGTATGTTTGATCTTTTTTTTTCATTTTTAACTCCCTCTGCCATTCTACCTCTTCCTCTATCGTTCAATAGTTTCAATGTATTAGAGAAAAATCAATAAAGCTATTCAGCAGAGAATATTTACTGGTCACATGATTATTCAGCTACCATAAATAGCAACCTGTTTCCACTTATTACGGATACATGTGTGTGTGTGTGTGTGTGTGTGTGTGTGTGTGTGTGTGTGTGTATGTGTGTGTGTGAGTGCATGTTTGCTCCACTATATTTGATACTGCATTTTAGTCCCAGTTCAATGTCATTCAGAACATATCTATAATTAAAAGTATTACAACCTGTCTTTTTAACCTCACACAGTGTCACTCTCTCCAAAAATTGGATCCCACCACGGTCGAGTTAGGAAGAACTTTGCCACACACTCATGAAGTGACAAAAGCATTTGCTCCTACATGATGGCATCTTGAGACTCGGGTCTTTTGCCATTTCAAGTCTTTTAAGTGAAATTAGGTAAACTGAGGTGCAAATTTGTTGGCTAGGCCTTGCACATGGTTCCAAAGTCCCAGTTATTGGGGTATACTGATTCAACCTAAAAATCACAAGAGTGGTCAACTTTGGAATACTAAGCCACATGTTAAGTTTTAATGATTAGACTGTTCAGCAGATCAAATAATTGGTTGCTCATTAACAAAAATGACAGTGTTGTCATCATCATCATCATCATCATCATCTATGACTACATGATTCAATGAATCCTTCCTGTTTTTAAAATATCAATATGAATGTTGTGTTTGGTGAAAACATAAAAGAGGCACTGATTGTTGCTGTTGTTCTTGATCGCTTCTGATCAAAAGCATTCCAGCTATGACTGTCGTATCTCTGTTTCAAATATTGTATATCTAGGACTACATTATTCAGTGAGTCCTTCCACTATTTTAAGAAATAGCTATGATTTAAGAGAGATGTAACTATTATTTCCAGTAGGTTGTGAGGCCACTTAGATTTTCCCTTACTGGCTTCTGTATAATCATATTCGTGCTTTGTATGTATGTTATGGGTTTCGATATTGTAATTGTGTTGAGCAGATATGTGTATATAGACACGTGTGTGTGTGTTGGATTTGAAGTGTACCAAAGAGAAATTCCTAATAGAAGTCATCTTCTTTTATGCTAAAAGGACAACTTACCTTTTCTCAAGTGCTGGTCAATATAATGTAATTAACTGAAATTCTTTTTGGCAGTGCTCCAGTATGGCTGCTCTTGTTGATATATATCAGTGTCCATACTGAAACAGGTAGTTTCTACACAGAAGGTCAACATTTCCATCAAGTTTCTTATGGGTATACTAGTGCGTTCTTTTAAATGGGTGTCTGTCACTAATTTCTCTTGAATTGCCGATAGTGCTTCATCAGTTGGGACTTTGGTGAACAGACTTATCACATCTAGACTCACCCTCTGGTTGGATTCAATGGGGGTATCCTTGATCAATTCTGTGAAGTGGGTGGAATGCTTCACGTACGATGTTGACTTTCCTACTAATGGACTGATTACATCCACAAGGAAGCGGCTCAGTGGATGACACACTAAACCGCTACAGTTCATTTTGGGTTTTAATGGAATACCATTCTTGTGAATCTTAGGGGGATCGTACATGTGTGGTAGTTTACTGTAGTGTTGAGTCAGTTGTCTGTACTTCATTGGTGTAAAGTGATCCTTGTTCTTGGTCAAGATCTGTGACAACTTCCTCTCTGTTTTCAGAGTTGGATCTTTCTTTATTTTACTGTAGCTACCATCACTTATAAGACTTGCCAACTTTTCAGAGTAGTCAAACTTGTTCATCACCACTGTAGAATTTCCCTTGTCTGCTAGAAGTATTATGAGGGAATTGTCACTCTGTAGTCTTTTGATAACGAACTTTCTTACTTAGTGATGTTTGGTTTAGGAAGTTTTGCTTTTTCTAGTACCTGTCTCACTTTCCACCTTAGTTCATCTCCCTGAGCTTTTGGTATCTTTGCGTGAACTCAATTATGTGATCATGTAAACTCAATAAAGCCATCCATAAAGTTCACAATGGAAAAGGAAAAAGACAATCAGCTAGCATTCCTGGACATACTAATAACACACACCAAGTATGGATTCAGGACATCCGTAACCCGCAAGCCAACCTTCACTGGATGATTCCTCAACTTCAATCCCACCATTCATACAGTGTAAAAAGAGGGATTGCTCAGTGCCTAAAACATCGAGCAAAAAATATAAGTCATCACAAAGAATACTACAAGTCATTTGTCCAAGCTGTCGAACACTGTGGTATTGAATCCCCAACCTCCTGATTGGGAAGCAAAACTTTTAACCACTCAGCCAGGCTGTCATTTATTTTCTGTACGTAGATATATATATATATGTGTGTGTGTGTGTGTGTGTGTGTGTGTGTGTGTGTGTGTGTGCGTGTGTGTGCGTGTGTGTGCGTGTGTGTGTGTGTTTATACATACACAAACAGATAGTCAGCAGCTGGAATATAAAAAAGTGTGAGAGATCAACTGTCATCTGGAACCATCAAATGGTAACTAGATCATTCACACTATAACTGCTGCTGCTGCTGCTGCTGCTGCCACCTCCATCACCTCCACCACCACCGCCACCACCTCCATCACCACCACAACAGTTATGATTGTAATATCATCTTTGTAAATTATGTATCAAGTTAATCGCATTCAAATAGACAATAGTCGAATAAAAATTAGTTGGAAAATTGTTGTTGTATATTCTTGTGACTTCTTTTATCAGATAAGCTCAGTGATTAACTAATTAATACCAACAGCTGTTTCCAAATGTCTCTCACTTAGATATATACACTCATAAACACTTGTGTGTATAATTATATTTATCTCATTAGCATATGGACACGTGTGTTCATTGTGTAAATGTGTGTTTACAGTATAGTTTTATAACTGTATATTCATTTATGTTTCTCTCTATGCTTATGAATATCGTTTTATATGTTTATGTACATAAATATGCATTTACATATATACATGTGTGTGTGTGTATATATGTATATATATATATCACTGTTTGTTTATGTAAATACGTGTGTGTGTGTGTGTGTGTGTGTGTGTGTGTGTGTGTATCACTGTTTGTTTATGTATATAAATGTGTGTGTGTGTGATGGGAAAGAAGTGGTGCAATATTATAGCGAAAAGAACAGAAGAGAGTTTATATGTCTGTTAATCTCAATGATAATTGTTTCTGTAGCATAAAGTAGAAGAGAGATATACATATTTCCTGGATAGGAACTAGACTATCACAGCTAGCTTTTCCCTTAACACTACAAGCCAACAAAACAGTGTTACAGCCTCCCACCCCCTCCAGTAGATATACTCTTATTACACCAATAATATCACAGGCTGCCTATCCAAAATTGCATCAACTTCATCACTGGGGTTCTCATTTATAATCTAATCTCAAAATATAAACCAGTTAGGGAACGTCTATGTAGTTGGTTGACTCACTAGAAATAGCAATCAGAGCTCTTTTAAGTAAGATTCTACTTAAAAAAGTAAAGGACTTATTATAACATAATAAGAAAAAGAAATGACAGTTATGGACTGAGAGTCTTTAGCCATTGGTCCACACAATCAGGGTTGATTTGAGGCCAAATAAACTAGAAATAGCAATCAAATCTTTCTCACACTACATCCAACCATTATAGAAAAAAGATTTTTTCCTGAGTCTACTGACCTTGGTTTAAACAACAACAACAACCACTTCTAGAATATTATTTGGAACATAAAAAGAAGGACTGTACAAGTCAATGTGAAAGGTGGGGCTCTGTGTGGTCACTGGACTTGCTAAAAATTGTTGTTAAAAAAATTATTTAGCAAAGAAGCCCCCTTAGATAATGTATGACTAAAAAAACAGAACTGTCATGGTTAGAATGTCATTAATTCTGCTCAGTCAGAGTTAAACAGGGCCTAAGCAATATTTTGAGAGTTTTTTTTTTTTTGTAAGTCATGTATCTTATGTTTGTGAGGTGGAGTTGTTAAATGGTTGGCACCACTGGGTAAAAGGTTGTATAGTCAAAGTTTGTCATCACAACCATTCCGTGGTTTTGTACATAAATAACGTTGCACTGTTATCATCTATGCATTGTTGTTTAGCTTTAGAAGACTCCTAGGCCCAAAGGAAAATAAGTAACAAAATATAGATCTTTCATACAAGAGTTATTTCCTGAACTTTTCAACTCAAGTTAACAAGAATCAAAATTAAATAAAGAAAATAAAAGAAACTTGATGGTACTGCAGCCTAACCAGAGCCAGATGGCTGAAATGAGTAAAAGATTGAAGATATTAAAAGGGGAAAACAGAAATAGTTGGTGAAAGTATATAGGGAGTTATTCATTAGATATGAGGCTTTTAATATTTGGCCTTATCATGGGGGCCATCAAAAGGAATTGATAGAAATTCTATCACGTGTACACTGTGCAGCCTGCACAGCTCATAGATGCACAGATGCAGATAAAATATGCACCAACACAGGAAATCTAATCCATATGAGGGGGAAAATATGTAAAAAAAGAAACCTGGATGCTGGTAATGGGTCACTTGAAGTGATAAGTTGTGTTGAGAAGAGAGTCAATGATAGGATAACGCTTAGACCCTTTGGTATGTGAATAAATAGGAGGACATTCTGTACTAACTGACAAGTGTATAAGGAGCCATCTGGAAAGCCAACAGGCAGCAAGTGTACTTTATAGACAGAGTTAAAAGAAGGGCAATAATAATGATAGTGGTAGGGAGGAGTGAAGAGAGATTATTTGAACAGGTTGATTATAAGAATTATGTGAAACTAAAAGAGTTAATAAGAAGGATAAGGCTTAAGTGTAGAATGTTTGAATGGATAAATTATTGGGCTGCCAGGGTATTAGTATATGGGGCCCTGTTTGTTTGTAATTTAGGGTTTCCTTGTGTTTCAGATTTTTCCATTTCATCCAACAATGTACACCTGCCTCTCTTGCCTAGGTACCAGAATATTATCTTCTCCAAAGATAGCCTTATACTTTAAATATCTCAATCAATACTACAGGAGTCTTCCCAGATTCATATTAAATGTAATTATTGTTGCCCTTCTCGATCACTTTATATTCTGTAGCCCTTTAAGAGGATTTGATCACAATACTTTAGATTACCAAACTACTTGTCAGCCTGCAGCTTAGTTACTGAGTTTGTGTCTCTGTAGGTTCTCTTTGTTTTATAACCTAATAAACGGAGTGGGAAAAGGTAAAGGCCCAAATGCAGAAACAGGCACAACATCAAGGATCTGATGAACTCTACTTACTCGTAACAATACAGTACTCTTTTATATAAATGAGTATCTCTCTCTCTCATACACACACACTCACTCTCTCTCTCTCTCTCTCTCTCTCTCTCTCTTTCACTCTCTGTCACACACTCTCACTCAATTTGGAGCTAGGGAAACAGTATGTTTAATGAAACTAATGACTAACAAGTTTGTATTGCTGCCAATTAGGAGCTGCGGAAACCATTAGGCAGGGATCAATTCAAAAAGTAAGATTCAAATTGCAAAAGCATGGAAATATCTCCATTTGCTGAACATGTCAACCCATCCCAGTCCAAAACCAAGATGGATTTAAAAAGTTTAACTGGAAAGTAAGAAAGGAAAAAAGAAAAAGTGTCCTTTCATTAGAGTTGTTGAGTAAATTTTTAAAACAAGGCACACATGGTGTTGAGTGACAGTTAAAAAAGTAAAAATATAATTTAGTTGTAAAACGAGAACTAATTAGTAGAAGCAAAGCTGTTGTTTGTTTCTTCTCAATTTAGAATCTTGATAGTCAACCAGGCAGCTTATCTGAGGTAAATATTTTAATTATACCCCATGAGGGTTAGAGATGGCAGAGTCAAGAAAAATGTTGAGAGTGATTGAAGGAAAAAAGAGTATTTGATAGAAGAAAATATATTGTAACTAAAAACAAAGTCTCAATTAAGATAATGCAGCTAATTCTTCAAATATCCTTCTTCCATCTTTAACCTTTTTATGTCCATTCCTCGTTATAACTTTGCATGGTTATTTATGTAAATGTAAGCTAAATAATAAAGAACACAGGAGCAGATTTTTTTTTTCAATTCTTTTGCTTTTATAAATAAAAATACATTTGCGAAATTATGCACACAAGAAAATCATCCGAACGTGGCCGTAGCCAGTACCGCATAGACTGGCCTCCGTGCTTTGGGGACGTAACAAACACCATCCAATCGTGGCCGTCCGCCAGCCTCATCTGGCACCTGTGTCGGTGGCACATAAAAACACCATCCGAGCGTGGCCGTCTGCCAGCCTCGTCTGGCACCTGTCGGTGGCACATAAAAACACCATCCGAGCGTGGCCGTTCGCCAGCCTCGTCTGGCACCTGTGTCGGTGGCACATAAAATCACCCACTACACTCTCGGAGTGGTTGGCGTTAGGAAGGGCATCCAGCTGTAGAAACACTGCCAGATCTGACTGGCCTGGTGCAGCCTTCGGGCTCCCCAGACCCCAGTTGAACCGTCCAACCCATGCTAGCATGGAAAACGGATGCTAAATGATGATGATGATGATGATGATGCATTGCAATTTGTTATAGAGCAATTTTCTCTTATTTAGATTGCAATTACAAACCTAATGAAATCAGGTTAATTAAAAAATTACAGCCTATTTTATGTGATTATCTAAATTTACAGAATAATTCAACCCTGCTTGTATTTATGTAATTTATTAAAACACAGGTTTTAAATTTTAATTTTATGGACAAAATTGGTTGGGTTTTTTTTAACACCTCTGATATCCAGATACCGTAAAAAATACCTGTTTTAGTTACTTCAGCATGTTCAAAGCAGGGAGCATTAAAAGGTTAACAAGAAAGAATGATATTAGCCAAAGACTAATATTATATTGTCCAGTAATTACAGGAAACAATTTTGGAAATATTTCAGAAACTGAAAATAATGTTTGTCATCAACTAATAACTTTTTTTTCTTTATCCTTCTGCAGACTTAGCATTTTAATGCTTCCTGCATCAGATATATCAGCAACATTTTAGCAACATGTGTGTGTGTGTGTGTGTGTTTTATTCTCAAATTATATCTCAGTCTTGGAGTAGATGCATGACATCCCAGTGTAACATAAGAGCCAACTAATAGGATTGCCAACAGGAATTGCATCTGGTTGTAAAACACTACCCCAGAAAATCTATCCATTTTAAGCCAACATCAAAAATCGAGCAGATAACAATAATGACAATGATGATGATGATGTAATTTGAAAAATACATTCCATCATTTTTGCTTCCAAAAAAGAAAACAAATAGATATAAAACTACAGAATGAGAAGAAAATAATAAGGAAAATTCTAATTGGCACTAAATATATCCGATATGTTCTTTCACAATTAAGTTAAGCCCCAAAAGATCGACTTACTTCTATGATTTTTATGTCAAGTTCTAATCATTGTCAGCAGAGAGAAATTCTCAAGTCTCCAAGAGTAAATGGTGAAATTTTAATTAATGTCTTCCCAATGACATTCTTCACCTTTTGTCTTTTTCTTTCAATCTTTTTATTTCTTTATATATTTTCCCCTTCAACCTTCATCATCATTCCACAGAAATGGCATCTCCTGGAATAGCAAAACCCGATTGAAATATAAGCAATTTAAGCTTTTTTTTTTGCTTTTTTTCCACAAATTCTACGAAGTTGAAAACTTTAATTTCCCTTCCATTTTACCATCTCATCCATCACATCAACCAAAAAGAAGATGAGAAAACTCAAAGAATTGCATGAAATATGCAGTTAGGCTGGATCAGGAAATACAGAAAATATCCTGATGGCAGATGTAATGTTCCAACTAGTCTGTTACATTTATAACCAAAATAATTTTAAGGATATCACTGTAAGTATTTTTGGTGAGGTTGGCTTGTGGCTCCATGATTTATGAATGCAAAGTTATGTTACTGTTGTAGACACACTAATTACTGAATGAGAAAACCTGGAATGATTTAAATGGAAAAAAAAAGGTGACAAATTAAAACACAAGAGCAAGTCAGAATTATTAAGAAACCAGTTCTTCATTCTTGGAGAAATAAAAGTCCTTAGTTCCAAATTAGAATCAAAATTAAATAGTGAACGAAGAAAGATTGAAATCATCGAAGAAGCAATATGTCTCTTGTTTCACAATATTCCTGAATTGGGGTTTGTTATAGGCTGCTCAGAAAGGGAGGGTGTTGTACTGCAACATTATTGGTGGAATTGTTGTTGGTCTGTGTCAGTTTAATAAACACGGGAAAGAAAAGGCTGAATGAAATATTTAGAGCAAGATCTTGAAAGTGTTATTCAGTGATGGGAATGATGAAAAAGAAGTTGGCAAGTGGGTCTGAGGAGGAGGAGGCCTTATCCACATTGCAATAGAAGACACAGAGAAGATTCCAACTCAGAAATAATTTCATGTATTCCTTGAATCCAAACAATTTTCATAACACTAGTTGCTATTTATTTTAGAAAATCAGTCCTAAAATCACAAGCAGTGCTCCAGAGTGGCCACAGCTGAATAGCTAAAACTAATTATCAATGGAAAAGCTAAAAGGAATTTAATCAGTAAATTTGAACATTTCTGGAAAAAATTTATTTTGTTTTTGTTAGGATTTCAAAATATTTGAAATGAAAAATGACATTGAAGAAATAAATGAAATGAAAATATTTTGTAATCATTACACGAATGACATTTATGCAACCCAATGACATAAGTGAATTGGAGAATGGTCCTCCTTTCAACACTGACATTTTGTTTCATGTCCATCTTTATCCGAGCAGCGTACACTGGTCAGAAATAACAAAAATAAGGATTTAATGAAATAAAGTTGAAATCCAGCCTGTTTTCTAAGACTCATACTACCAGCAGCTTGCCTCCACTCTGTGGTGATTGCTTTTATGAAATATAGAAGTTGGAACCTGAAGGAAAATCTTTTGTTTCTCCTTCAAAGAACATATTTTGTCTGAAAATTTTCCCTTAAAAACAGCATCACATAGTTACCATAAAAGATTATTGAAAACCAAAAAAAGGACAGTGAAGGATCTTCCATTAGAATTCCACAGAGAAGTAATTATAATAAAAAGAGTGAGGGTGGCAAGATGGCAGAATTGTTAGCACACCGGGCGAAATGCTTAGCAGTATTTCATCAGCCAGTATTTCGGTCCTTGTTTGTCCCCTCTATTGCTCCTTGTGAGCAATAAAGAAATAATTAATAAAAGGGTGTCAAATTTAGGCACAAGGCCAGCAATTTCAAAAGAGGGGCTAAGTTGATCACATCAACCCCAGTGTTCAACTGACACTTATTTTATTGACCTCAAATAGATGAAAGGTAAAGTTGACCTTGGCAGAATTGGAACTTAGAATGTAGAGACAGATGAAATACCACTACTAAGCATTTTGTCCAGCATGGTAGCAGCTCTGTGAGATCATCAAGACATAACAGAGTTGGCCAATATCTACACTGGTTAATGAGTTGACCTTATAAAATGAAAACTGTTGGCAAATTATATGAGTACCACTCTGAGACTGTAACTGAGAGAGAAAATGTAATGAAAATTAATTGGAACATCATTGAAGCCATAAGTACAAGGGCTATGCCCATATTGAGATACTGTACTCCCTTTCTGAAGTGGACAAAGCTATGGAACATGGATAGAAGACCAGAAAGTTGCTTACAAGGCACAATGTACTTCGTGCTAAGAGCAATACCGACCAACTCTAACTACCAAGAAAGGAAGGTGGCAGAGGAAAACTAAATTTAGAAGACACATGTTAATACTGTGATACAGAGTCTGAAAAATTATGCTGGGCAGAGTAAAAGAAGGATATTATTAGCAGCAATACCCCAGCAACTAAAATAGTCGGAGGATTCAAAGAGAGAAGGAAGAACAACAGAAGAAGCAAGTAGAAAGAATGGAACTACACGGTCATTTCACGCAACAAACTGAGAATGTTGGAAGTAAAGGTTGCTGGCTCTGGTTGACAGACAGGAACTTGAAATATAAGACAGAAATGCTAATTATAGCCACTCAAGAACAAGCCATTCAAACAAATCTGACAAAGATTGACAAAACTCAGTCAGACAGCAAATGTAGAATCTGCAGGAAAGGAGACCAAAGTATCAATCCCTTTTTGAATGAGTGCAATATACTAGAACGAAAGGAGTATAAGTGCAGACATGACTGTGTAGACAAAAGAGGGTACTGGGATGTTAGTCGAGTGTGTGGCTTCAAAACAACAGAAAAGTGGTATGAACACGTACCAGAGGCTGTGATAGAAAATGAGTATTATAAGATCTTATGGGACTGACCATACTACTAAGGCAAGAAGACCAAAGATGATTAATCAGAGATTTTGCAATTATCTATGTCAGCAGAGTCGATGCCAAACAAAGTTAGAAATATCAGGATCTAGCAAGAGAGCTGAGGAGACTGTGGAAATCAAAGATAAGAATAGAATTAGTACAACACTAAAAATACCACCTAAAATACTGAAAGAGACTGGAATTGAAATTCACATTGTTGACCAGCAAAAAAAGTACCACTGCAAGAATCCTAAAGAAGATTCTTGAGGAGACTTGTCACCAGACATCAAGATAAAATACTTGTTAACTAAATTAGCATGCACTAGTGCAACGACACCAACAGAAATAATGATGATGATGATGATAATGAGAGACAGTAAAATGGAAACAATTTAATAAACATTATATGAAAGAAAACAAGGTATCAGTCTCAAAGATGGCCAGGATTTATTGAGGCAGAAACTTGTTTTCACATTTGTCTTCTTGTTTCCAGTAAAAGAAAACACATTGCCTTTTCTTTGATTGCATACTAATTTCAGAGAATGATTGATTTCTGAAGATTTTCAGAGTTGGTCACAATTGCAGTTAGGTGTTTGTTTACCTTCTCTCAATGTGAAGATGCATACACACATATACACACATAACAACACACAAATAGAGAGAAATATATGTATGCATATATATATTCTTGAGTATGTGTATATGTATATATACATATATAGCTGAAGGTAGTGCTCCAGCATGTCTCTTGTTGTGATTACTAGATGAAACTGAACACATACACAGACCAGTAGGTGTGTACACATTTACATAGGTATATAACACGAAATGCATAACGCCCAGTTACACCAGCTTATATGCCGGCAGTCAGTACCTGTAGCACTTTCGAAAACGTGTATTCCTATACCGTTTGTTAGGAACTGTTTAAAATATATATTTTTAGAAAGAAATTAAATAGATGGAACAAATAAGCCACATGTGTGTACAAGCGCGTGCGTGTGTGTATGTGTGTGTGTGTGTGTGGAGAGAGAGAATTGAGTAAAGGAAGGCTAGAGCCATAGAGAGAGAAGTCAAAGCTGTGATATGTGTGAGTAGCAGTGTGTGTGTATAGAATTATATATGTATACATGTGTGTGTGTGTGTGTGTATCTGTCTGTATACTATTTATCATTTAGAAAGCTTTTTAACTAATGGTGAACAGAGAGAGACTATATATGTCTGGTCTACCTTCAGAAACTTCCACCAGCCTCTTCTCTCATTTCACACCATTCCTACAGCAGAGGCAGTAGTAGCACAACACACAGAATAAGATTAGGGTAAAAAAAAAAAAAAGCAACAATTACAGCAAAGAGCCTAAAAACTCTTCAATACAACTATGCTTACAAAGAAACTGATAGCTTAAAGGATGGCTGTCTTTTGGAAATTAGCAGATTTTACTGCAGAGAAGTTAGAGAGAAATTCATCAAATTCTAATCAAATTTAAGTAAGTTATCCTTTTCTGAATCTGTATGTATCTGGCTCTTCACCCTTTTCCTCCTTCATACCCCCTACTTCCAAGTAAACTTGGCAACTTCTACAACTGTGATTTCAAGTTCAACTGTTTAGAAGAGATTACTACAATTTAGTATTTCCTTTTTCAGGTTCATAGTTGATAATATTCTATGTGTCTGTTTTGTTATATTATGACAAAATCAAGTAACAGAATGTCTTTCTACTGTTTTGGTGGGGGAGGAGTTTTTTTATTTTTTTTTATAACAAACTGATGTTCTACAAGAGATTTACCAAAAGTGTTGTTGGTGCAAAAATCCAAAAAGCATAATAGACAAAGAAATATTCCCTCTTCTCATTTCTATTTAAACTTTTAGCAAAGTCTTTTTTTTGTTTGTTGATATTTTTAAAAATTTCCATTTTATTCTTTGTGAATTATTCTAGAAAATATTCTTGTTCTAATTATATAAAAAGTTCTTTAGAATATGAAAAATTGATCCCCTTGTTTCAAATTATTTCTGCTGTTTGTTCCCCCATTATGAAATTCCGAAAGAAAAAGTTTGTGTTTATTTTCTACATTATTCAAGTTTTTTCCTCTCATTTACTATAATAATTTCACAGTATTCTTTGATTTTTATTTAGGATATTCTTAAAATAGTTTATCTATTTCAATTTTTATAGTCAAAGAATGAATTGTACATAACATTAGTTCTAGGTTGAAATCTTGCCAGAATTAGCAACACACGAGATGATATTACAAAGTGTAATTTGTGTATGCAGAGTTCTTCCCTACTTCTTGATATGTTTTCATCAACCATTTTCTTAATACTGCTATATTTGTAGAGACCCTTTACTCCCTTAGACTAAAATTTCAGTATCATTAAAATTGATTTCTATTAAAGTTTCTTTTTTGAAGTTAACCTCCATTCTGAATGTTGAGATATAATATAAATCTGCCATTCATATATAATACAGCTATTTATATTCTTCAACTGAAAGTTTACACCAACAAAGAAGTCATTTAGATCATTTGCGTTTACAATAAATTGAGGTAGTTTTAGAATCAAAAAAGTAGGTTCCTCTTTTTGGTGTTTCTCAAAGACTTTTTCTAGTTAATAAATGTAAAATCTCCGTTGAAAGTAATATATTAATATCTAATTTTGGTATCAGAAATCTGAAGATTGTATTGTTTATTCAAGAACATGTGCTGCAGAGTTAAGATGATAATGTTTGGCGCCATGAGAATGTAGCAGTGTTCTTTGTTTACAGCATTCTCCTGGATGATAATTTTTTTCATATGCTGACTTTGTGTACATTCTTCTCTGCTGTTGACATCTAATATCACATACATCAAACCCATGATGGATACACTATAAGATATAAATATACATACATACATACATATATATATATACACACACACACATATATATATATATATATATATATATATATATATATCACCATATACATATATATATCATCATCACACACATAAACATATATATATATATTTATTTATTTATTTATATGTATATAAATACACACACATATTCATCATACATACATACATATACACACACACACAGAGAAAGAGAGAGAAAGTGGAAAAGTTTTAATCTTGTTTTTAATATCTTCCTAAGATTTATAAAGCTTTCTAGAGAAAGGTGAGATGCTTATATTTTACCACCATCGCCACCACACCTGTAACTTCTGCCCAATCCCTTGGAGTAAATAGACAGAACAGTATAAACTATTGTTTTGGATATTTTCAAAATAAAAGGTTGCTTCAAATAATTACTCAAGGTTTCATCTCCATTGTGATTATAATGGGGTACAACTGAAGCAGCAACAACAACAACAACAACAACAAACATCAACTGATGCATTTGAAGAAATCTTGTGTTTGTTCAGTAAGGTAATACAACATAAACTGAACATCTCGGCAAAGAGTTTTCTTTGTCTTTAACCAGGAAAAAATGATTCTGTTTCCAAGATTCCAGGGTAGAAGGCCAAGTGTTCTCATACATGTATAAAGTCAATAAAAGCAAAATTCAATTAATATGTACCAAAGCCTTCCTCCAGAAACCTTAAGCGTAAATATTTTCTTAGCCTGATGAAAATTTATGAAGATTATTTGGCAATTTCTTTGTTCATTTCATGTTCATAGACAGGCAAGGAAGTATTTATTTAAGTACTGACAGTTTTAACACCATCAAAATATTGAGCATCAGATTAAATTGTGTGTGTCGCTTCATATTAAAAGATCCTTTCTCTATTTATTTCTATCAGCTAAGAAATTTAGTTTAAAAATTAATTCTACATTTTAGAGATTAGAAATGTGAAAATATATTTAAAATTATGAACCCAGAAACATTATAATAATATAACTACAAACTCTTGAATCAAAAAATGTTTCCCTTTCCTGAGAATTATAAATTTCTAATGCAGTCCCAGGTTTCTTAAATATTCACCAGTTATAAAATTGCCTCGTTTCTACAAGTTATGAATATTTCACTAATTTCCTTAGAACATCATCATCATCATTTAATGTCCGCTTTCCATGCTAGCATGTGTTGGACGATTTTAACTGAGGGCTGGCGAACCAGATGGCTGCGCCAAGCTCCAATCTTGATCTGGCAGAGTTTCTACAGCTGGATGCCCTTCCTAATGCCAACCACTCCGAGAGTGTAGTGGGTGCTTTTTACGTGCCACCAGCACGGGGGCCATTCAGGCGGTACTGGCAACGACCTCACTCGAATCTTTTTATACATGCCACTGGCACAGGTGCCAAAGCTCTTTGAATCACTGCCTCAGTCATTGTCTTTTGTGTTACTTTTAAACACCTATAAATGTTGAAATAGTTTTGTTAAATTCTGTCTTGTTGTTACCTACATTTCCTGCAGACATTGACCTACAAGTGTTCAGACCAGGCAGTAGAGTCAGAGAGATGAGGACCTATAAGAGTCATGTGCACTGCTTCTATCTTTCTATTTTTTTATATTTTATGGTTTAATTAGAGAAGGAAGGGCATGTTCTATAACCTCTTTGCAGGGCCTCCACAGGATAGATGGGGGCAAGAGAGGAAAATTGTGATAGCATGAGACCAGACACCTAGTCCAAATGCTTGCAATAAAGTAGATTCTACTAAACACACACATGAGCTAGATTACATTCCATTGTTGATTAACTTATTTGAAAAATCTTAAGTAGATGTTGCTATTGGCACACAGAAGTTTTAGGATTTCTTGAACAAATTTTGTCATTCCTTCACTTGAAATCTGGAAATTTACAGTAATAATATTATAAGGCATTAGTCTCTTTCTCTCACGTAATGGTTTTGGTCCCATTTATAAAGTAGTAAACTAAATCAACAGTAGTATGTTGCTGATGAACAAAATGCAGTCTCTAACAAGATAAGGATCTCAGAATCCCCTGGAGAAAAGCACTACATCTTATCTATTCTGTTGCTGCAGAGATTTAACAGTATCTTAGGAATCAGATTCTATAGCGCCAATTGTGACTAGTTTACTCTGTTTGCTAGAATTTTTAAGCCAACAAGCATGTTGGCTGTCTTTTGCAGAGAAACCATTTCACAAGATTAAGTTCTAAAGTGTAGATACCAAAAGATTATCAAAGATAATTAGAAAGAAAAAAAGTCATGAAATATAGATTTATGTGCAATGACACAGAAACCATGAATAAATTAATGGTAAACTAGAATGGAATGGTTGAAACGAAAATATGATCCACTCTTTTATTCTGCCATTTTCTTATACTTATTGTTAGATGGGTTACGTTTAATAAATCATTTTTTTTAAAAACTATAAAAGTATAGTTTTTGGTGAGGGTGGGGAGTAAAAGCTTTGAAATATAGGTTTGGATACCTTGAAATATCAGTCTGGGTACCTCCCTTACTAAAAAATAAAAATTAGAACATTATTTTTCAGTGAAAACTGCTGTTCTTCAAAAATTGTCTTTTTATTGCAATTCTAGTCACAAAGAAGAAGAGGACTTTACTGCAGATAAAGTAACATTTGAAATATAATGGCAAGAAACAAACTCCACAAATATTTTTAAAAATTAGAAATTGATTGATAGTAATCCAGACACAAAAGCTATAAACTGCTCTCACTTTTCACTGAAATTAGGTAAATTTTGTTGAATAGAAGATCTAATGAAGTCTTAGAATTGAAACAGTGAAAGCAGAATGAAGAGATCTAACTGTCTGTCAGAAGTTTAGGGAGCTGCTGTCTTTATTGATAAAAGGATTCTGTTTTATCTTTTTGTTAGTTCAATTATGTTTTCTTTCTCAGCATGATAATGTTATATAACAGGGAAAGATGGGAATTAAGAGTGAAAGATTAACAGATGCTAGAAATGAATAAGTTCTGTTGGATGCATTATGCAAACTTCAGTGAGAGAAAGTTGTGCATAAAAGAGAATTGGTCAGGGCATGCAAAAGAATCATGCACATTGGTTTGGACGAATGATGAATATAATTGATACAAACCAAGTAAAAGCATTATAATTTAATAGTTTTGATGGCCCTGGCAGACAGATTTGAAACTATATTAAACAGTTGTATGCAAGGAGTCATAGAAATTATTCCAAACTCAATTCAACAACATTTTGCTTCTTTTTTTTTTAGCTTGATTTGTAAAAATATCCTCACTCTAAATTTGCTCAATTTTTCAATAGATTCAGATATACCTTTCATAGATGAGAACATTGAAAATATAATTGAGTAAAATTATTAAAAAACTTACAAAATTGGAGTGAAGTAATTTTATAAATGTGTAGAATCTATAACTAAATATAACTGTTAATTATATAAAGATTATACTAGTAAGCAAGAAAAGTTTCATGAAAAATGAAAAATTAAAGAGAAAGAACATAAAGTTCATTTGGCTCAAAGGGTTTGGATATTTGTTACTCCAAAAACAGCCAAGAAATTCTTCTCACTCTTTACCATTCATCATTCTTCCTTACATATTTAGTATTATAATCCTTCCTTCATATCACATTTGTAAGTATTGGAATCTGTAAATTAGTTTTAGTTTGTAATATAGGTCAAAGAAGTTTAAAATAATAAGTAAGAAATTTGAGTTTCTAGCTGTAAGCCTGCTGAAGGCAAAGATTCATTGGTTGCACTGAAAGAGTTTAAGATGCAAAATCATTTGAAAGAGGCACAAAAATTTTACTGCTAACAATGAAAATTGTTTCTAAAAGAATGCAAGCAATAAAATTTTAGCCATCATTCTTAGAAATTATTCAATATATCATATAAATGGTTGTAAAAAGTCTTTGTAACCTTCTCATACACAACACATGCTTTACTTAGCCAGGTAATATTTAGACATTTGCCAGAACCATTTAAGTGTTGGATAAAACACTCCCGCTGACCACATTGTTGTTCACATTGTTTTTGTTACTGTTTAGTCTCAGATTAACTCCATTACATTATGAGTGGCATTCCAGCCATGACATTCTTGTCTTTTTTGCATATCTATGACTACATTCTCCAATGTGTCATTCCTTTTATAAAATGGTAGACTGCCATTTCAAACAGTTTTTATGCAACCACATAAACTCTCTCTCACTGGTTCCCTTCAATATGCTCAGTGGTTACTATTTGTGCCTTCTCTGATTGTAATGTAAGGGTTTAAGGGTGACATCTGTTACTGGTTATCTCTGTTCCAATTGTCGTACAAAGGGGAAGCCCTATTTCATGATAATTTCCAATTCTAATTGCATCTCCTCTAACAGCAACAAAACACAGAATGAACACTATCTGCTCCAGACAAAGAAAGAACATAACACTTCACAGTACATCTACCTACATACTAAATTCTCTTTCTTTCCACAAGATGTCATTTGGCTTTGCTCTCAATCCATAATAACACATTCTTCTCCGGATGGCATGGTCCATTACAAAAGCTTCTGATGAAACTTATCTCTATGCAATGTTTCATGACCCATTTTATATCTGCTAATTTTGCGATGCAAAACTTCTATCTTCCAAAATTCATGTCTTAATAAAACTTTCTATTATGATATTATGTAAGAATTTTTTGCTTAATTATGTTCTGAAAACTTGATAATGGCAAAAGGTAGTTATTTTACAAAAAACATTCAAAGTCATTGAAACTAATTAAAATATAAACAATTAAATTCCAAATATGGTCATGAAAGGTTTACTCTTAGGTAATCCTTGAGCTATTTCTTCTGTTCATTTGCTCTATAATTTGCTAGATAAACATTAAGCAATATCTTTATAACCAAAATCATCTCAAAGTTGATCAGTATTGATCTCTGCAGTGATCATGTAGTTGGTTCACTGCTACACATCCATAAATACCATCAACATATGTTTTTGTGTTTAAAACATCTTTAATACAACATGTATTTCTTCCTCTATCTCTTAATCTATAAATGTTTCAGAGATCATTTCTTAACTTCCGTCTGGATCTCATCTGGTCTGCAACAAAATATTATTAGCCTAAGTTTTAATTTTATTAGTTTTAACTTCAGCTTTTATGAAAACTTTAAACCCAAGAAAATCATTTCATTCAATTGAGAATATGTGACATGATTGTTTCTTCTAAGCTTCTGTTAAGTCTACTACTGTCACTTTATTTTGTTCCTTTGATTTTTTTCATCTGTTCTGCTGACATTTAAGTGAAACAGAATGGAATTTAGTGCCTTATCCAAAATGCAACACAAATTCAAACTCACAACTGTTCAATCCCTATAGAGACATCGAATCCATTTATAGCATTCTTTGACTTTTCATCAAAGGCAGTTATTTCTAATTTATTCATTCTAAATTAAAATTCTGGAACAAAAGCATTGTTACTTATAATTCTCTGTATTTCTAATGACAACAATCACAAAGGAGTGTCTCTCAAATAATGCAGAACAAATATTGCAAGGGACTTCATTCATAAAGCATCAGCTTTTCTACCAATATTAATTTCTTTCTGATACACACTGGTGAAAGACACACATTCACACATACACACATTCACACACACGCACATTCATTCACACACACATTCACACACATACATTCACACACACACAAACACATACATACAATCACACATACACATTCACACTCACACACACACATACTCACACACGCACACATGCACACACACACACAAAACGAACCTTTAAATAGTTTCTGTCAACCGCATCATCATCATCATCGTTTAATGTCCACTTTCACTCTGTCGAGTATGCACACTGACATTACACATCCCGCGGATCATACTGGTTTCATTCCCTGCAAGCATACGCATGTCCTCATCAGTCACGGCCCATGTTTCACTGCCATGTAGCGTGGCTGTACGTACACATGTGTCATACAGTCTGCCTTTTAATCTGAGAGAGAGGCCCTTTGTCACCAGTAGAAGTAAGAGCTCTCTGAACTTTGCCCAGGCTATTCTTATTTTAGGAGCTACACTTTCAGAGCACCCATCCCCACTATTGACTTGGTCACCTAGGTAACGGAGGCTATCAACTACTTCTAGTTTTTCTCCCTGGAATGTGGTGGAAGTTGCTCTCTGCGCATTTTCAGTGTTTATTGCTCCTGAGCATCTGCCACATACAAAAACTATCTTCCCAGTTAGCCTTCCTTTGATAATGCTGCACCTCTTATGTGTCCATAGCTTACACTGGGTACATCTTATAGAGTTTCTACCTACACCTCTACTACAGATCGAACAGGGCCATCTACCTGAAGAGATTTGTGGTTTTCACACCTTCCTACTTATTAGGACTTTGGTTTTAGCTCGGTTGACTCTAAGGCTCTTCGATTCTAATCCTTGTTTCCACACCTGAAACTTCTCCTCTAGTTCTAATAGTGACTCAGCAATTAGAGCAAGGTCATCAGCATAGAGGAGCTCCCAGGGGCATCCTGTCTTGAATTCCTCTGTTATTGCCTGGAGGACTATGATAAATAGGAGGGGGCTGCAGACTGAACCTTGGTGGACCCCTACCTCTACACTGAATTCTTCACTGTACTCGTTGCCAACCCTCACCTTACTGATGGTGTCCCTATACATGGCTTGCACAGCTCTCGCTAACCATTCATCTATCCCTAGTTTCCTCATTGACCACCAGATAAGGAATCAGCGAACCCTGTCAAAGGCTTTCTCCATGTCAACGAAAGCCAAGTACAGAGGTTTATCTTTGGCTAGGTATTTCTCCTGCAGCTGTCTTACCAGAAATATAGCATCATTGGTGCTTTTCCCTGGCACGAACCCAAACTGCATCTCATCTAAACTGACTCTCTCCCTAATTAGTTGGGCTATGACCCTCTCCGTGACCTTCATTACCTGATCCAACAACTTGATTCCTCTGTAATTATTTGAAACTTTGTTATTTCATATTTTTTTATATTTTGTGCATTCAGTGGAGTAAAGTACCATTGGTTAGTGGTATCCAATGGGCCAATCAACCATTGATTCACTACATTTAAAATGGCAAGTGAGACATTGCAATATCTGTACAATTTAGACTGAACAAGTACAATATGAGGTGTTTTTGCTTGAAGGCACTGATTCTTCAGTTTTGTCTCTGATGCATAATAAAAAAAAACCCATGTACACACACACACACATACACACACACACATATACACACATACACACACATACACATATACACACATTGTGGATTTTCACAGAGATTCCATCAAACAAATTCCACTGACGAGGTGCTGCTCAATGGACCTGTTTTTTTTTTATTATGAAAACGTTGGTTTAAGCCTTAAGCGTTGAGATTACTTGGTCAAGCATGATGTTTATTTATTCACGTTGTTTTAAATTAACCATACATTATCTCATAGCTTTGAGACTTCGATGATGTGATTGTTTAGTTTTAGAACAGCATTGTAGGGTAGGTGTGAGAGGCGGGATCTGGCTAGATTGATCATAAAACAGGAAGAATATCTGAGCCAGATTTGGCAGAGTTGTATTAAGGAGATTGTATATTGTGCAAATAAATCTGCAGATTCATATCCATTTGTATTTAATTTCAGTTTAGAATTGATCCTCTGAGGTCCCTACAGGGGCCATTTTTCACAATTTGCAATGAACTATGAAAAGACTGGTTTCATTGCTATTAACAGATCAGGATTAACTCTCCTGCCTCTCCAAAATTGTTGATGATAATATCTGAAGACTATTTATTAAGATGTGAGCAACTTCATGTGGTGAGTGGGCATTAATTTCTAGAGTACCAATAAAACATTGGCATTGGAAAGGTAGCTATATAAACTCATATGTATACATATTCAGTTATGTTGTGGAATTAGGTCCATTGAGCATTTATCAACGGCTTCGGAGCCTGTTTATTCCTTTATTTATTCATAACTTATACTGTAAAGGTATTCTAATAATCATATTTGTACAAACTGTTCACTTGTATTTTCCAGGTAGAACATGTTAAACAATTTAGAGAGAAATAACCGAGTGTAATGGGAAGATTTTAAATAGATGTTTATTACCTGACAGACTCAATCCCTGTGCTTCATATCTCTCCATATTAGCATTTCTATCAGATCTCAATTCACCACCATTCTCTAACTCTTTCACTAATTTATACAAGTCTGCAGCACCAAATCTGACCAATTTGCTTGACCATTTCATCTTAGAAATGCAGCTCTGTTATATTTGCTCTCATTATTTCCTCAAAAGTCCTTGTACCACTAAGAGAGTCAGTCAACTTCTTAGAAACAACAACTGAATCTTCTTTGTTCTCAGCTACCAGCTTAGAACCAAAAATAGCCGGTTGATAATGTAGATATAGAGAACATAATGGTTGAAGGAAAAATAATAATAGACCAGATGGCCATGAGTGTAATGCAGGTGATCATAGGTGGACTTGATCAGAGCTGACCTGGGGCTAAACAACAATAAATCCTTCTCTGATTCCACCAATTATTGCTCCTCTCCAGCATCTTCTTGTCACATTTTCCTCAAGTGGCAGTCATCCATTGCCATTACTTATCCCTCCATCCCTGCATCCGGCTCCAATAACCAAACACTTCTACTCACTTTTCAGCCTTTCAAAATTTGGTTTCATTTTAGTTGTTTCAAATCTTCAAGCTTTACCAGGCTTCCTGATCCCCTCCTCCTTGGTCACTTCTAAGTCTTCTTTTACAGCAAATACTAAAATATATATATATTAAAAAAAAGCAAAAAAACTATCACATAAGTCTCAGAGTTTCTTGTAACAGGTATTGATTTCTTCTGTAATTATAAGAATATGGAGGCAAGAAAATGAAGTCATGAAACATTTGTAATGCAAATGTGGAAGGGAAGTTATTTCGACAGGAAACTAAAAGCCGGTCATGAATATGGCTTGCTAGAAGTTTTTCTCTTTGTCTAGAAGAATTGAAACAAGGAATTCTAGCATTGAGAGTGTGCAATAACAGTTTCAGTATGTGATGCATTTCAACAAGAACACAGCTTTTAAGAGGCAGGATGGTCAGTGATAACAAGTCCATTATTAAAGTGGTTCTTATCTCATGAACCTCTGGAATAACAAAAGGCGAAGTTGCCATCATTTGAAGTCATGATATAAGAGGGCATTGTTAAATACTGCTGGACATTTTATCTGCTGCTCTACAAATTCCGCCACTACACTCATGTAGGGATTGCAACAATGGTCTGCTTGTTTATATGTTAAATAAAACTCAATATGTTTTACTTCTAAACCTTTCCACCTTTTACTTGCAATCAATGCTCATCATTGCCTCTTCATTCTTTTACTATTCAAACTGCACTTGTTCTCTTTCTCTCTATTTGGAATTTCTTTAAAATATTTCCATCATTATTTTGGGTTATTTCTGCCTAGAAAGTCAACTTTGCCTTTATTTTTAATCAATCCTTCTGGAAGTTATATTAATCAACCATATCTTCTGCCAGTATTTTGTAGTCTTGAGCTAATTTCAGAAATGAATATCACTAACAATTTGCCATCTTCTATATCTTCCTCATCATCCACTCATCCATCCTCTTTCCATGCTGATATAGGTTAGACATAGGCTGTTATGGCCCAAATCAGTTCTTATTTGAGTTTCTTCCTTCCTATAAGGGTTGGGTGACCATTTACGCTTTTCAGTTTGGGTTCAATTTCTACCGTTGGATGCCATTCCTATCACTAACTATTTTACAAAGTGTACTGTGGGCATTTTCCTCATGGCACTGTCCTTAGCAAGACAAAGGTATTCTTTCAATTTCATATCATCTTTACTTATTCACCAACACTTTACAAAGAAGACTGGCTGTAGTTTATCATGGCACCAGGACAAGTGAGGTTGTCTTGTACTCCATAAAATTAGATTGTCCTCATCACTTGATAGGCTTATTTGCTCAAGGGTAAGATGGCAGAAAAGGTGAATAAAAGTAAGAACAGTAAATGAAGAATTAAGATGGATGGGTCTCTATAAATCATCATCATCGTTTAACGGCCGCTTTCCATGCTAGCATGGGTTGGAGGATTCGACTGAGGACTGGCGAACCAGATGGCTGCACCAGGCTCCAATCTTGATCTGGCAGAGCTTCTACAGCTGGATACCCTTCCTAATGCCAACCACTCCGAGAGTGTAGTGGGTGCTTTTACGTGTCACCTGCACGAGGGCCAGTCAGGCAGTACTGGCAACAACCACAAAAAAAAACAAAGGTTATTTTTTTTTTACATGTCACCTACACACCAGCACAAGTGCCACTAAGGCGACGCTGGTAACGATCATCTATAAAATTATTTCATTCTTACCCACCCACCCTTGTAGTGTCTTATTTTTTCTTAATACCAGACTTGTTCACACTATCATTCTCTAAGTTCTTTCACTTATAGAAAATAATGAAGGTAGTTGCCCAGAGATCACAATGATATAAAATCTCATACATGAAAATCAGGTGAAAATCAGTGGCAGGAAAAGCATCTCCTGCCTCAAAATCAATTCTCTTCCAAGCCATGTCTTCATGGAAATAGCCTTAAATGAACACACACACACACATTTTACTTTACTTTTTCCTTCTGTATTGTAGAGTTGTCTTATCGATGTGTTGGGAAAATTATTCAAATTAATTAAAACAACACTTCAAAGTAATATAAACAGCAGTCCATGTGTTGATATGAAAGAGTGAGACTACAAAGTTGGATCAGGTTTTAAAATGTCATCATTGATAGAAGCAACGTTTTATGTAGAAGCATGAATGCAAGTTCATTTTAAATGCCACACAATTTTGCTTTGGTGAAAATGAAAGAGAATAAGCCTCTTTTTTGCAGGAACTGGCAGAAATGAGTTGCTACTTTGGGTATCCATTCAGCGAAGAACTTTCAGCTAAGAATGTGCTTCATATGCAGCTTGCCGAATGAAGGGTTTTCTTCAAAATTGGCATCGTCCATGCAGAGAAACAAAAGCTGTGTAGCTTGTGAGAGCTGATGATAAAGCTGCAAGTGGCTTGTGATTAGTAAGGCTGTTAGTTCTTCATATACCATGGCTGAATGCATGTCATTTCTATCCTGGCAATGTAGCTGCCTGCTACAAAACTAGTCTACAGAAAAGTTGTAAGCGAGCTGCATAGCTGAGAATAATCAGTTGCATCATTGGCAGAAGTAAGCTGCCTGGCTGGTGTTTACCGATTGACTTGTGGCTTCCACTTACCATTACAACTTAATTAGCTGATGCATAATGAGAAGCAAAATTACAGCAGTCTGTGATGGTCAGTGAATTGAGCTGTGTAATTTTGTTTGCAGATATGTGAGCTACGACAGCAAAGGACAAACAAGCTGGAGTCAAACTGTTGGTGAAACTGTCATTATGAGGTGATGGTTAAAAACCCAGAAGAGAAGTTGGAGCAATTAGAAAAAATCTTGCTCAAATGTGATCAGTTACTAAATGCAAGAGCCATCAAGGCATGGTTCTGTAGAGAGAGGCCCTAAAAAAAGAACCAGTGATGTTCTGTAAGGTGAGGGGTTCTAAAAGGCAAAAGTATGTATTATTTTAATAGCATTTTTTTTCTCTAGTTTTAGCTCAGAGCTGTGGTCATGCTGATGCACCGCCGTTGAAACATTAGAATAGTTCATTATTTGGAGAAGTAGATGATTTCTGGTATAATTTTGACTTGTATTAGAAACAGTAAAACCAAATATTCAGTCGTGAATATCAATGGTTTTTAATGTAGGGATTGCAACCATTATCAGCAAATTATTATCAGTCATAAGAAGATAACAGTTTTAGCAGCAAACTTTTTCAAAAGGAATATCAGCAGTGAATTTTGTCATTGCCAAGCTAGCAATTCACTGGTACGGTACTGCCGATGATTCTGATGTTACTGAAGAGACATATTGCTGATTGGCTCTCAAATAATCAAATCTGCAGGTGTGAGTTTATGTCATTGGGACTGATTGCAAATAGTTTTCCCTCTGTCACTGGAGATTTGCTATGAACAAACTTTGATACCTGAGATTGTCCCAGCAAGTAGTTGACAAAAAGCTCTAGCAATGAGGACAGAGCAGATAATGTAGGTTGCAATGGATCTGGTCTTCAGTGCCAACTGAGGAATGTAACTTGTCAGTGTGTGTGTGTGTGTGTGTGTGTGTGTGTGTGTGTGTGCGTGCGTGCCATGTATGGTAGAGCCTCACATGTTGATACTGTGAGTTGACATCTTCAATCATCCAAAAATATATAAGCAATAAGTAGACAAAAACGTCTAAAAAAATAAAAGCAATGGAAATAATTCCAACACCTTTGATTGTAATATTTCATGAAAATCGATAGTTTTCAGGTGTTGTTGTTATAGTGTTGGGTCAACCCTTATCAGTAGACCTCTGATGTAGGTGTTCTAGATATGACTATCCTATCTTTCTCACTAGTAAAATGAATCTAGAATCACACTGTCCAGTGATTCTGTCTTTTCAAAAGTAATTGTGTATAATTTGAGGGAGATTTAGCTGCTATTTATAGCAGGTCGAGCAGCTACATAAAAGCTCCCTCATTCGGCCATGCTTGACAACCAAACTAACTGTTCAGCACTTTACAATGGATGATATTAAATTGTTATTAATTGATGATCTGAAAAATTGCATGATGGGTCCTCAATTTCAATTGCATCTTACAGTGGTACACTAATAGAATCGTTGTTGCTATTGCTACTGCTGCTGCTGTTGTTATTGTTATTGAACTAAAACCAATAAGGCATTTAATAACAACCCTTTATATTCTGAATTCAAATCCTTCCATGACCAACCTCACTTTCCATCGCCTCAGTTTCTATGAACTAAAGTTCCAGTTAATTTCTGGAGTTGACTAAATTAACTGAACCATCCATTTCCAATTTGCCACCTCCTGTCCAACCATACCAGCAAGGAAAATGGACATTAATTGATGTTGATGATGACGACGATCTAATTTTGTGGTGTCACTACTAGAAAGGAATAATGACAGGTTTTAGTCACAAAGGGTGAAGATGAAAGCCGTTGCCCTACAACTCTTGGTGACAGAGGGAAAAGATGAATGCCACAACTTTTGTATGTATGCGGTTGGCTAACCAGCAATAAACAGCAACTAAATCTCCCTCAAATAACCTCCTAACATCTTAGATAAGGAAAGGACATATTAATAATGCTGCCATAGACTTTTCTCCAAAAGCGATGGGGTGGTCACAACTGGAAATATCTTCACACAGCTAAAACAATAACAACAACTCTAGTTACTGAGGGACCATCCACATGGTCTCTCAGCTTGTGAGAAAGAGCAGCCAAATCTCTTTGAAATTACAAGTTTAAAAATATAAATGACACATTAGATAATTCCTCAACATTTCTGAAATATGGGATGGTCATGGTTAGACTGTCTGGTTAGCTTGATCTAGTCAAATATTTTAATGATTACATTAAAATATCAATCGGGAATGTATCTAACATTGGATAAATTCTTGTCTTAAGCTTCTGCAGAATCTATTTATAACTGTTGTTGTTGTTACTGCTGCTGCTGCTGCTGTTGTTGTTGTTGTTGTTGTTGGTGGTGGTGGTGGTGGTAGTTAGGTCCCTATTAGTTCTGATCGAACTGAAAATTAAGATCAAAAATATTTCACTGGTGGATGGTGCCACCTAGGTCTCTGGCAACTGCAAAGCCAACTCCAGGGCTGCCGGGTTTGTGGCTGAGCCACAGGTCCAGTGGTCACTCATCCACAGACATAGGATAGAAGTACATCACACAGATGACAGCCCGACCGTCGATGGGATACCCGAGCAATTTCGAGTGGAGTGGGGTTTAGGTTGGTTGCATTGGCTCCAGTGCTCAACTAATACTTATTTTATCAACCCTGAAAAGATGAAAATTAAAGTCAACCTCAACGGAATTTGAACTCAAAACCTGAAGGCAGACAGAATGCCATGAAGCATTTTGCCTGGCATGCTAACGACTCTGCCAATCTGCTGCCTTTGCCATTACCTAATACTACAACTTCCATTTACCATATCTTTCCCAAGCTACTAGGGTGAGTTGGGTGGAGTGGAGGAAGAGTCGACTGTTATTTCAAGCAAGTCAAGCAACTACCTAGAAGCAACTCCTTGAGATATCAGGTTCTAGAGTTGGTGCATCTAGCAACCGAATTTATTCTCAGTTCTTCTCCCTTTGTTTAAGACAACATGATAATCTTTGTTACTGCTTATCTCTCTCATTACTTCTTATCCCTTATCTATTACACGTTATTTTTTGCTGTTTGTCTCTCATTATTTTTAATTGCAAAGTTGTTGTTGTTGTTGTTGTTGTTGTTGTTGTGGTGGTGGTGGTGGTGGTGGTGGTGGTGGTGGTGCTCCTGCTGCTGCTGCTGCTGCTGTTGCTGCTGTAAGTTGTAGACTAAGTGCTGGGAAAATACCTAGTGGTTTTTAATTTTCTCATGTTCTGAGCTCCTACCCTACCAAGGCCCTTCTGATGGTTACACGGTGAACTTAGCACTATCATCTATGCTCCTCTCCCCAATAGCTCATGGACAATTGCAAGTGTAAGAAATCATTTCAATTTAAAATTAAAAGGTATTATTATCATTATTAATTATCATCATTATCATTGAGTGAGAGAGCAGTGCATGCTATCAAAGTGACACCGAGGTACAAATATACAAAGCCCAGTATACCCATCATGGCTACCCATCTGATAAGGGTACACCAAGCACATACATCACAACCACATGTGCACAACATGGTGATCTCGTATGAAGATAAACACTGCATGACCTTACAGGTGGGGGCCCAGTTAGAATTTTCTTTAGGTTGAGTAGACCATCCCACTTGGAGGTCCCTGAATAAGATTTATTTAAGGATGTTGAACAAAGCACCCATGTTTCTAGAGGTGAATTATTCAAACCCCAAAGAATAACTTTCAACACATGATTATGATACCTCTCAACTACTGCTCCTGATCAGAGATGCACATATCATCAACCATTAAGGGATATGCTCAACTAGTTATGGTTTAGCAGCTGATAAGCAAATCTGTGGTATTGAGCAGAATATATGATGTAGCCCATCTTTTACACCCAGATAAAATGTGCACATGATAGCTCTTCCAATCAGTTAAGATCAGGAGCCATGAGAGTTACTGTTTGGTATTACATCAGGACATTATTACAATTACACAACCCAACAGGTATTTTGTTGTCAGGATGTTTTAGAAGGTTTTTTGGTATGCTAAATCCAAAAATGGAATCCATTTTTTACCATCATGTCTAGATTTCAAGATGTCCCCAATCCCATCCATCAGTGGATGATATACATGGGCTTTAAGATGGTGGATTTTCTCCTTGGGTAACAAAGTGAATACATCAAATATCCATGCTTTTTAGGTGCACAGGATAATTGAGCCAGAGAAAACCATTGGGTGATCCAAGAATGGCCACAGCAAAAAATTAGTTCCAGAGTTTTTGAATGTAGTTGAAGAGCTTTTAGTTCAATCAGGAAAAATCATCCTACCTCCACCCCATATCAAACTTGGCATTATAAACCAGTTTGTTAAAGTTCTTGATAAAGGTGGACCATGTTTTCAATATATCTGTTGTACATGTTCCTGTATGAGGAAAGAAAAGATAAAAGCTGGAGTATTTGATGGGCCTCAAATCAGGAGATTAATGAAAGACAAGAACTTTGTAAATTCAATGAATTGCATTGAAGCAGCAGCATAGAATTCATTTGTAATAGTCAAAACTGGCTCGCTGGGTTAACAAGAATGTTGCTAACTATGCCAGGCTGCAGAACTTTCAAAGGTTGGGAACCAATATGTGCAGTACACAATTTTGGTGCAGAGAACTACAATTGACGAGCAGGGCGAACGGTTTCAACAGGGCATAAAAATCAATGGCAGATGGGACTTGCATATGATGGTGGCAATTGCTGGAACTTGGCTTTTAATCTTCCTGAGGTTCAGTATTCAAGAAAACCAGACAAATGTGAATTTATGGGAAAGGCATAAACAATGATGTAATCTGTCTGTGGGAATTTTAAGATGTTTACTAGTTTTTCCAGAAGAATTTTCAGAAAACTAATTTCTATGTATATTTGTATGTTATACCTTATTCCTCATAAGCTGTTTTATTAAAAAAAAAAATGCAATGCAGTTCAATGGATTCAGTATCTTAGAATCTTGATGTGATGGTAATAAATGGATTTCATTTCCAAATTGTGTGTCAAAAAATCCTTGTCCTGGTGCAAGCTTTTTTACAGCAGAGAAAAAAAAAATCATTGGCCAGTGTTGTTGTCAAGGTGGCAGTTGGCAAAATTGGTAGAGAACCAGACAAAATCTCTTGTTGTGGTATTTGTACTTGCTCTTTATATTTTGAGTTCAAATCCTGCGAAAATCAACTTTGCCTTTCATTTTTCCAGAGTTGTAAAAATAAAGTGCCAGTCATGTACTAAGGGAATTATGGTATCAATTACCCCCCCCCCATCTACTGATTATGTGACCAAATTAAAAATTTAACTTTACTTTTCATTCTTTCAAAGTCAATAAGATAAGTGCCATCAAGTATTAGGATCAGTCTAACCAAACTGTACACATCCCCCAAAGTCTGGCTTTGTTCCAACTCACAGAAAAGATTGGAGTGTTTTCTTAGGTTCTACATGTTTCTCTGGTCCCACTGTTGTTATTTTGTAATTGTTCTCTATTTGCACACCTCATGCCCCCTTATGTATTCGCTGGGTATATTCTACTTACATCAACTTTGGGGTGGTGGCTTCACAAGGCTCTAAATAGTTTTCTTGTTTTTCTGTTGAAGCTACTGTGTATTATTTGTAACATTAAGTTCATCTTTCTCGTTTCTTTTTGATGTCCACTTATTTTTTTCCGTGGATAAAAAAGTTGGATGGGTTTCCTTGAACACATCATCTGCCCACTTGCTGAAGTCATTCATTGCTTCTGTCATGTTTTAAGAACAGCTTTCTGCCTATGTCTTTCCTCTTCTGCCTATGTCTCCTTAGGTCTTCCTCTTCTGCAAATTACTTCCTCTTGCATCTCTTGCTATTTCTTTACCAAATGTCATCTTCTCTCTTGCATACTACACCTAATCTCTCTCATAGCTACTTCTTAGTTCATTTGTTCTCCATCATTTCATACACACAGAATACTACATTTCTGATAGATTATGACACTTTACACAGCTTCTCTCCAGCTTTTGTTAATCATGTCATTTTTTAAAACTTTTAGTCTGACTTTTTTTATAGAACTTTCTTCTAATTTTCTCCATTTCTGTTTGTTATATCTCATCAATTCTATTTACTCTGTTTCTAGTCTAATTCTCTAGTTCAAAGCCTGTGTTTAATTTAAAGCTTTGTTTCAATTTGCGTGCCTCTTTTTATAGTTTTTATACACTTGTCTAATCCAATACTTATTCTTTTTAAGCATCGGCTGAATTCAGGAAAAACGTCTGTTAGGTTTTCCAAATAAGTATTATCTCTTGTAAGGTGCTTTTTTTAAGTCACACACACCAAGGTGATGGTTTATAGTTTGTCAACAGGATTTAAAGCCATTGGTGGTGTCATTCAGTGGATTTGTTAATGGGTCCAGTACAAAGACAGATGAGAAGAGGGAACAAAGAATCTCTCTGGAAGATTCTGGTATTCTCTCTTTTTGTTTTTCTGATGGGGGTGCACATGCATGCATGTATACTGGAGTGTTTTTAATTATTTAATTATCTTTTCTTGTGTTTAATTGTTTAATTATCTTTTCTTGTGTTTAATTATTTAATTATCTTTTCTTGTGTTGTTATTATTGTAGAATCATTGAAACGTTAGATAAAATGTCTTGCAATATTTAGTTATGTCTTTTCCCTTCTGACATAAGACATTGACTTTGACTTTCAGCCTCTTTCAGACTTTTATTTACCTAGTTTAGAACTAGGGATTGATATAACTGTCTCCTTCCAAAATGTTTAGCCTACTGCCTTTGTTAGAAACCATCCTTAGCATCAGCTTCTTCGTCTTCTTTGTGTGAGTTGTTCCCAATACACCATCAGGTGCTTCTCATCGTATTGCTGAGACATTTGTATATGAGTTTTGCTCCATTGTGAGTTTGGCTTGTTGTTTCCGGTATTGTTTTAGTGTTTTATTTGTTTCAAAGACTATAAAAGACAGTTTGAATTATGTTTTAAATGTGTTGTGTAATTGGCATTGAGTCAGGTTTTAGTGCAGTGTGTGTGTGTGTGTGTGTGTGTGTGTCAGTGTGTCTGTGTGAAGTATGATCTGTGTAGCATTTATGTAGAAAGGGGTTTGTTTAAGTTGTAGGGGTCATAGTAGTGTCAGCTATTGGTGATGATGAGAATGTTTTGTGTTATTTTATTGGATGGCTATCATAAACAGGGAGTGTTGAATGCAAAGGTGGTTCTGTTTGAGCTGTGCAACTGAAATGAAAGAGTCTTGCCTATGATGCGAGCTGTATCTTGTAAAGCGATGTCTGAGGGTCTGTGACTAATGTTGTGAACCTTGCAACAGTTTTGTATGTTTTTGTTCATAACTTTTTTTTAATCATACTTAGTAATTCCAAGAATTTTTGCTTTCATTGTCAAGATTTTGTTTTATTGCTGTTGCTGTTGTAGTTATATTTTGGTTCTGTTGTTAAAGCGGTAAACGAAGTGGCAATATTTATTCCGGTTCTTTACACCTGAATTTGAATCACACCTGCATCATTTTAACCTTTCATCCCTCTGAAATTAATAAACTAAAACACCAGTCTCTTTGGCAGACCCAATTCCCTGACATTGCTAGCTTTGTTCTAATATTAGGACAAGCTTAGCTGTGTAGTTTAGAAGTTCACTTTGCAATCAAGTGGTTTTGGGATCAATTCCCCTGTGAACTACCATAAGCAAGTATCTTCTATTGTAGCCATGATCAACAGCTTGTGAGTGAATCTGGGAGATGAAGACTGTAGGAAGCGCATTAAATGTATATATTTTTTATTTCTTTATTTGCCCACAAGGGGCTAAACATAGAGGGGACAAACAAGGACAGACAAAGAGATTAAGTCGATTA
Organism: Octopus sinensis; assembly: GCF_006345805.1. Taxonomy (NCBI): domain Eukaryota; kingdom Metazoa; phylum Mollusca; class Cephalopoda; order Octopoda; family Octopodidae; genus Octopus; species Octopus sinensis. Next base: position 623,091 of record NC_043001.1, on the reverse strand, counting down.
CATTGACTCCAGTGTGTAAGTGGTACTTATTTAATTGACCTTGAATAGATGAGAGGCAAAGTTGATCTCGGCAGAATTTGAACTCAGAATATAACGGCAGACGGGCAGACGAAATACCGCTTGGCATTTCGCCCAGCGTGCTAATGGTTCTGCCAGCTCACCACCCTAGTATTAAATGCATATTTTGGTCAATTTTCCATAAGTCAGAAAAAAAGCACTCTAAAAGAAATTTTGAGCAGTCAGGATATCCTTGGTTATGGCTGCTTTACTGATGCGGGTAAATATACAGTCTCGGGCAGTTTGGAGGCGAAAAAACCAGCCAGACCAAGACTGTAAAAAGCTGTGTGCTTGTGGCCAGCATGTCTTCTGAATCATCTCTATTGCCAAGTGCAATGATAAATGCAAAATCAATGGTAACTTTCTGACTGGTTATATGCCATAACCCCATAACAAATAATATATTACATGACTACACAAAGTATGTATATATATACACACACATACGCATACACGCACATGCATACACACACACAATATATATATATATATATATATATATATATATATATATGTGTGTGTGTGTGTATATATATATATATATATATATATATATATATATATATATGTATATATATATATATGTATATATATATATATATATGTATATATATATATAATTTTTCATATACACTTTTTGTTATTTATTTACTTAGCAACAGATTCCAGTTATTTCTGACTTGTTGCATGACCTTATTCTTTACATGTAAACAGCCAGTAATTATTTATTCCTTCCAATAATTTGTCTCTTCTTATTTATCTTCTCTTAACTTTCACTCTCTCCCAGACACTCCTTTTTTTTCCGATATCAATAAATCTTTATTTGTTGCTCTTTGCAAATGGCACTCTTGGCACTGTGGTTAATAAAACCACTTTGCAAGTATGTGGTTCTGGGCTTATTCATGTTGCACAGGACCCAGAACAGTTATTTTTTTACACAAGCTTCTCACTGATATGGATGGAAATTACACAGAATGGTATAGGCACGGCATGGCCATCTGGTAAGAAGTTTGCTTCCAGGTTCAGTCCCACTACAAGGCACTACAGGCAAATGTCGTCTGCTATAGCTTCAGACCTACCAAAGCCTTGTGAATGGATTTGGTAGACAGAAACTGAAAGAAGCCCGTTGTGTGTGTGTGTTTGTGTTTGTCCCCCACTATAATTTGATAACCAGCGTTGGTGTGTTTACATCCCAATAACTTAGCAGTTCAGCAAAAGGAATGACAGAGTAAGAAATAGACATAAAAAAAATATTGGAGTTGATTCATTCAACTAAAGTTGGTGCCCCAGCATGGCCACAGTCTAATGAATAAAACAAGAAAAGGATAAAAGAATACAATAATACTTGCTCAGGGCAGAAGATTTAATCCATTGCTAGCTTTGGCACCATCATCATCATCATCATCATCATCATCATTTAATGTCCATTGTCCATACTGGCATGGGTTGGGTGGCTTGACTGAGGACTGGCAAGCCAGGAGGCTGCACCAGACTCCAGTCTGATTTGGCATAGTTTTCTATGGCTGGATGTCATTCCTAACACCAACCACTCCAAGAGTGTAATGGGTGCTTTTACATGCCACTGGCATGGATGTCATTTGTGTGACACTGGGGTACATTTGTGTACCACTAGCACAAGGTACAGGTTCCAATTTGCATGACACCAGTATCTGCCACAGCTGTAATTTTGCTCGGCCTGGTGGGTCCTTAAATTATACAAGTAGAATCTATTTTGTTGCAAGCTTTCAGAGCAGGTTTTGCCTCTGCAAAACCGTCTCTGAAAGCAAGTCTGATGGGCCATTTCCTACTGCAATCAATGAGTTTTCCCTCCATTTCCGTCACTAATCTCACAGACCCATCCTCATCTAGGCCATAAAAGGATTTATTTATCATTATTTGTCTGATAAACTTCATTGTTAGATTATTTTTTTTCTTAATGTCTATAATCTCCATCACTTTGCTCCTTATTTGTTTGTTAATATCTCATATCATTTATCTGATAGTGTTTGTTCATTGTCAGTCAATATTCCATTATCATTTATCTGATAACACTTGTCCATTACTTTCATCTTCTTAGGGCTTGAATGTAAAATTCTGAGCACTATCAACTTGTAATACGTTTTCATTGAGGTAAACATTGATTTCTGTGCAACAAAATCAAACACTATAAACAAGTAGACATTCAAATCAAAGGAGGTTGAAAATAATTATCTGCAATAAATATGAGCAGCCAGTAAAAAAGATAGAAATACTTTCTCCACTTTCCTAAACTTTTAAGAATTCTTTGTTTCTTGCTTTTGTTGTATTTTTGCCACACTATTTTTCAACTGGTTTGTTTAAGTTCCTGCTCAGCTCAGATTAAGCAGACCATTCTAAAGTGTGACCATCTCGTCCTTTTTTACCCACTAAGCATAGCATAGTGTAGCTAGGACTACATTATTTAATATTCACTGTCATTTCTTTTCCAAATCAAAAGGTTGTGATCTGAAGACATCCAACCAAGTATTTACATTGAATGTTGCTCTTTCTTATTGAATTATATATAAATTATAGAATTTACTACAAACAATTATAATATTATATACATTACATATTATAGAATGCCCTAAACATAATATAATTTACTTACGATAAATTTTAAATGACAAAAATGAGCTGAATCATTTTCTACTTCATTTTTCCTAAAAAAAAAATGATAGACATTAGGAAAGACACTACTGCAAAAATAAAGAGAAATAAGCAGACAAACAGGCAGATATATACACTTCCAGACACAAAAACACATGTATACGTATGAATGTAATATATGCATGTATGTCATTATTCAGTTTTATTTCAAGACTTTTTGTCTACAGAGAAAGAGCCAGTTTCTAACCTAGACCCAAGGCTCCTTCATAGGGATTCCAACATCAACAACAGGGTATTTTTGTTTGTTTGTTTGTATGTATGTAAGTATGTATGTATGTGCAGAATTTGTATGTTTTATGTATGCATTCTCATGCATATAGTTGTGTATCTAGATATGCTCATATATATTTAAATGATAAACTTCTGGTAAGTTTTACAGATTTTTACAGTTCCAGTGATGGACTGGATCTGTAGTTTTTGAATTAGCTTTCTCCTTTCTGGTTTCGAGAAACCTAATTTTTCAAGATTGATATTTAGGCAGTGTGTTACATATCCCAAGGCCCTAGTAATTACAGGTATAAACCTGAACTTGTAATCTAGATAGAATAACTGCAGGTTTCTCAATAATTCAGCATTGATGTTCTCTTTTTCACTGATCTTCAGCTTTATGTTAACATCCGCTGGGCAGCTAATTTCCACAACTGTGCACAGTTTCTCTTCTCTGTCCCAAATCATTATATCAGGTCTGTTATGCTTACATTTTATTGAGGTCTTTACTGGTACATTCCACCAGTATTCCTTTTTATTATGAGTGGCTATGGCTTCTATGCCTGTCTGTCTGTTTGTCTGTATGTATGTATGCATGTATGCATGCATGCTTGTATGTACGTACATACATATGTATGTATGTATGTATGTATGTATGTATGTATGTATGTATGTATGTATGTATGCATGTATGTAGCTAATGTGTGTATCTAATGTATGTACATATGACATTATTAAGTTTTATTTCATGAAGATTTTTTACTAATAGAGAAAGTGTTGGTTTCTAACATACACCCGAGGCTCCTTCATTGAAATTTCAACATCAACACAGTATTTTTGCATGTATGTGTGTATATATGCAGTATTTGGAGTCAGTGCATATACAAATTTGTATGCTTTGTTTTATGTATGCATTATCATGCATATAGTTGCATATCTAGATGTGCACACATATACTTAAATAATAAACTTCAAGAAAGCTTTACAGATATTTACAGTTCCAGTGATGGCTTGGATCTATTTTCTTCAAATCAGCTTTCGCCTTTCTAATTTCTCAAGATTGGTACTTAGGCAGTGTTTTACATATCCCACTGCCCCAATAATTACAGGTATAAACCTGAACTTGTAATTTGGGTTGAATAACTGTAGTTTTCCTAATAGTTCAACATAGATATTTTCTTTTCCTCTAATCTTTAGCTTTATGTTAGCATCTACTGAGCAACAAATTTCCACCAGTTTCTCTTTTCTGTCCCAAATCATTATGTCAGGTGTGTTATGCTTACATTTTATTGAGGTTTTTCAGTGAGACGTTCCAGTATTCTTTCTTAATATGTATATGTGTGTGTGTTTGTGTGTACACTTGCCCAAGATGCCAAACAGTGAGACTGAACTCCAAATCACATGGTTATCAAGTGAACTATGTTTGCACCTAACTGTCTTAAACAAAGAAAAGTTTTATTCAACAATGTAATCCAATATACAAAATGTTTTACAAATGAAAGACGGAATGAACATGGTTGAAACCTTTTTCATCAAAGCTCCTCTCAACAACAACATTTTCTACTCATATACTTCTACACTATATTCATTTTATCTTCTTAATTGATTCATCAGACATTCAATAATGTAAAATCAAAGACAACCTCTATTTTCTCATTCATTCAGTGATTATCTCATTAGCTATTTATTCTTTTGTTCTTCTGCTCAGTTGTAATAATTTGGTTTTGACTATTCTGGGGCATCACGTTCCGAAGTGCAGGTGATTATATCAAACCCAACACTTTTTTGTTATATCCTGGTATTTCATGGGCCTCAAACAGAAGAAAAATTAAATTTGGGGGAAATTTGAACTCAGCATAAAGGGATTTAACAAAACACCACAAGGTATTTGGATTGACACTACCTATTCTGCTTTCCGCCCATCATCATTATCATCAACATCATTTAACGTCCTCCTTCCATGCTGGCAAGGGCTGGTCAGGCTGAAGGCTGCACCATACTTTGTGTGTCTGTTTTGGCATGGTTTTTACAGCTGGTTGCCCTTCTGAACACCAACTACTTTGTAGTGTGGACTGGACGCTTTTTAAGTGGCCCCTGCACTGACAGGGTCACTAAGTAACTTTGCAAGAGAAGGGATCTTTGAGAGGGTGGGGGCATTGGCAGAGGTGATCTTGTGTCAAATGAAAGGTTCGAGTGTAACAGAGAGACAAAAACAGATGTCTTGCCGTAGAGGGGGTACATGGTTACCCAGCCTGAGACAGAGAAAGAAGGGGAGAGGAGGAGAGAGAGAGAGAGAAAGAGAGAGTGAGAAAGAGAGAGAGAGGGTGGGAAGGGGGAGAGAGAGTTAAGAAGAAAGAGGACAGAAAAAGGTGTGTTGTTGTAAAGGAGACACTTGGTTACTTAGCCAGAGGGGAGAGCAAGAGAAGGCGGGAGAGAGAGAGAGATCAAGAATGAGGGCAGAAACAGGTGTGCTGCTGTAGAGGAGAGACATGGTTACCCAGCCAGAGAGAAGAGCAAAGGAGAGAGAGAGAGAGAGAGAGTGGGAGACAGCAAGAGTGCAAGAGAGAGCAGGAGAGAGATGGTGGTGAAGTGCCAAGGTATACTCATAAGGAAAGGGGATCAGAGCATAGATGTGATGGTAGAATTAGGAAGGGGGAGATAAAGGGTGGCAGGTGCCAAGGCATAGCCTCAAGGTATGGAGGTCGTAATATACGTGGTAGGGAATTGCCAAGAGGTACATGTAGGGAGTAGGAGTGGGGAATGCTATGACTGGTGAGAACCTGGGTATATAGAGGGGGTGGGGAAAGCAATGATACAGTGATCAGAGTAGTGAGGACAGGGTTGGGGAGTGGGAGATAGTCATAGTGTATGAAGAGGAAATGTGAGGAAGAGAAGAGATGCAGTTTGGTTTGTTAGGGTAGGGTGTGTGAAAATCTTATTGTTACATGTGGGGTGGAACCAACACTTCTGGAACTCAGGTTCTTTGAAGTGGGAGGGTCTTCTCTAGAACCTCATATCACCAGACATTTTGGTCCATTGTCATTTCCTCCACAAGCCCTAATGTCCTGTGACTGGTCCTCACCACTTCATCCTCTGTCTTCCTGGGTCTCCTTCTTCCACAAGTACCATCCACTTTCAATGACTGGTGTTTTTTAATAAAGATGTCTTCATTCATAAGCATCACATGTCCAAACCAACATAGTCTCCTCTTTTGCATGCTGCATTTGATTTCTCTTATGCCCAACTCTTCTCTCAACACATTTGCACATTGATGCTGCACATCTAGCAGAGCATACTAGCTTCATTCCTCTCCAGTCTATACATGTCTTCTGCATTCAGATCCCATGTCTCACAACCATAGAGTATAGCCATTCATACACAAACATCATACAACACTACGCTAGAGATGACATCTGAAAGGAGACCCTTTAGCTGATTGACAAAAGTCAGTCACAATTACTCAATAATCTTTCACTCACCTTTTGTTTTTCCTTTCTCTTCTCTTATTACTACAATGACTTTTGCTCTCCACCATTTAACTAACTGCAAACCTTCTCCATCAACTGTCATTCTTCCCACTTATCTTTATTCTACTTATCATCCATATTGTATCTTATCCATTCTCACAAACTCAATATAAACATTTTACCCAATTTTACCTTCCGTGAACTGCATTCCTCTGAAATCCTCTTTCTCTTCCTGCATTGATAAATCTTCAAGTTAAGTATCAAACACACCAATACCCCCCATAAGGAAGGGTCTTACAGAAAAAAAAGAGCTCAGAGACCTGTGGTGCTGTAGTTCATAAAACAGTTATAATGTTACAGAAAGCAGACTTTTATGCTGAATCTTAGTAACCATTATTGTAGTGTTAGGCAGAACATCTTTGAATACTTAAGAGAAACATTAGGAGCATCAATCTCACCAATGATGGAGAGCTGGCAAAAGCCATCAGCACAGCTTCTCCTCGCAAACCAAACCAATAAAAGATCGTTTTAAAGAGTCGGTGTAACTCTGACTGAACAAATCTACAACACAGACATAGTACAAACACAAGCTTCAGAAAGCCTTGGACTACCTGGCAACCACTCTACACATTGCAACATACAGTGGTGAATTCTTAAGGAATGCAGTTTACTAATGTAGCCTGGTATTTTATCTACCTTTCAGGCTTTTCTTGTATCCATGTTGTTATTGTTTAACTCCAGGTCAGGGTATAATCTGAGAAAGATTTGGTTGCTATTTCTAGCAGCTTCAGTGACTTGTAAGCACGTAGATTTTGACAAAGCCATGATAGACAAGGTAGATGCAGTCAGAGTACAGTGGTTAGATTTGATATTTTAGATTAATTGAAATGAAGAAAATTCTTTTTTTTTATTTGCTTCCACTATTTCATATTTAAAATTTTATAACAAAACATAAAACTGAAACCAAGAAGTTGTGTAGTTCCTACAAGAAAAAGACAAAAAAATTTTTCTCTAAAACCAAATCATAGCTTTAACCATGAAGACTAAAACAACTTAAAGAACACAGAATGGTTTTATTTATACATATCACTGTAGTAACACATACCTTTTAAGAACCACAAAGGAGCTACCATAGGGCTGCTCTACCTGCTAAAACAACAGCCAAATCTAACTAAAATCTGACACCACAATCTCAATTAACAAAGGAAGCATTTTTTTTCTGCTGTAGGCACAAGGCCCGAAATTATGGAGAAGGCGGGGCAGTCAATTAGATCGACCCCAGTACGAAACTGGTACTTAATTTATTGACCCCAAAAGGATGAAAGACAAAGTTGACCTTAGCGGAATTTGAACTCAGACTGTAAAGACAGATGAAATACCACTAAGCATTTCACCCGGCGAGCTAACATTTCTGCCAGCTCGCCGCCTTAATCAAAGGAGACATTGGGAAAAACATGGAAGGTGGTTATAATGCTTTGGATAATAGGTTTGCTTAATGAAGGTTCACGTGAAGTTTATAAAACAATAATTACTATGAGATAGTTTTTAATTAGGACTAATTATTATCTTAGTCTTAAGAATTTGGATACTGACTGTTTTTAGTTCCATTAAATTCCCATTTATTCCTGCAAGTGGGTTAAGACTTTGCTAATTTAAGCCTTTGCTAATTTAAAATCAAAAGCAATTTTTTTGAAAGATATTTTTCATTCCTTTTTCTTTTTCTCTGACTTTTGCAGGTGAATTTATTCTTCTTGGAGTGTGAATGGTTTCTCCTCATCTAATCTTGGTAGCACTACCAAAATCATTCCATTTATCACTGGTAAGAGTCTTTCAAGCACTTTTCTTTTTACTTTTATAATTGCTTTGGCAGTGTGCAGTTACCAGAGTCAGAATATTCTATAATTATTTAGCAACGAATAGAATATTGGGTTTGAACAAAAGCTGGTACTGTCTCAAATTCAAGAAGCAGTATTTAGATATTTATACATACCTTTATTCAACTATTTGTCCCATTTTGTTCCACTACTTTCATCAGCTTTGAGCCAGCTTCATGGTCACATCCTCCCAGAACTTGGCCTCTTTTTGAGTAATGAACTAGTCTAAGTGGTTTTGGAAGTCTTCTAAATAATTGAAGTTCTTTCTATTAAGAGAATTTTGTAAGGAATGAAATAACAAGGTCACAGGTGCAAGGTCACATGAATATGGTGAGTGTAGTGGAACATCCCAGCCAAGTTGTATCAATTTCTGCAGGATCTGCTAGGAAACATGAGATCTAACATTGTCCTGAAGGCAAAAAATACCCTTCTGATTAGCCAATTCTGGTCATTTTGCATTGATTGCCTCTTTTAATTAGTCTAATTGGAAATTATTGTGTGAATCCAGTGCCTGATTTTGCAGAAGGAGCACATAATATACAGTGCCCTTGCAATCCCACCAGAGTATCACATTCTTTGGATACTGACCAACTTTTGCAGTGATTAAAGATGATTTATTTACTTTTCTCCAGGACTTTTTTCATTGCACTTTGTTGTAAACAATCTATTTCTCAACGATTTTGTAATCCTTCTTTTCAAAAATGGGACATTGTTGTTGCGCTCAAGCAGAGAATCACAGACATGAATGCAATCATATCTTTACTGTTAAATTATGTGGTTCCCAGACTTTATAGCAACTCACATAACCAAGTGTTTTTTAAATGCCTTAGAACACTCAGATGTGATATGTAGAGTCTCTCTGAAATGTCTTATGTTGTGTGACCTGGGTTATTTTGATTAGTGTTTGCATTTGGTCATCATCAACAACTCTAGACCTGCCAGAATATTCACAGTCTTCCATATCAAAATTTTCACTCCTAAATCTAATAAACCACTTATGGCACCATCTCTAAAAACAGCACATATCTTTTTTTTTTTTTGCTGTTTGGACAGCATTTTTTGCCTTTCTGGATATAAAAGAGCATTAAATGATGAATATGAATTTCATTGTTTTCCATTTTCCCTTTTAAAACTTCCACACAGTAATTATATAGAAGACGCACAGCTTTTTGATATCCTCAGAGCTGCTGCCATGAAAACAGCCACGTATGTGTATATTGCGGGCGACTTCAATTTCCCTGAGATTGACTGGGAGGCCTTCCATTGGCCACAAAGTGTAGACGATTTCCTTGAACTGGTGCTGAATTCAAATTGGTCCCAAGTTGTTACCTCCCCCACAAAGGGTAACAACACTTTGGATCTGCTACTTACCGCTTCTCCTGAAGCAATCATTAGTGTCACTACTGAAGAACCTTTAGGTGACTCTGATCATTCCATGATCATGGCCGACTTGTCTCTGATTGGTTGTAACAAAAAACACAGACTTCCCGCTTTGACTGGAATAAAGCAAACTGGAGCTCTTATTGTACTGAGCTGCAACGCCCAAACTGGCTCGAATTTTATGCCTCTGGAGATGTGGACACTATACTCCAGAACATTCTGAATTCAATATGGGCAGCATATGCAGCATCAGTACCACGCAAGCACAAAAAACCACCCAATAGTGCAATTTGGGAGACTGCAGCAGTCCAACTTGCCAGGAAAGAACGCCGTAATGCTGAACAGGAATACAAATTGCACAAATCAGAGAGCAACAGGAAAAAGCGCAATAGGCCAGCCAACCACCTCAAGCAGGTGACAAAAAAGGCAGTGCTTGAATTTGAACAACACATTGCAGCTAACCCTGACAGCAAAGTGTTCTGGAAGTATGTGCACTCAAAGCAGAGACCCCACTCTCCAGTTGGTCCCCTTCGCAATCCCCACACAGGACAGATTACTGGCAATCCCGAAGAATGTGCAGAAATCATTGCTGGATGCTATGCCGGCATCTTTACTGTCGAAGACCAAAATGTTCCATCTTCATCACCACTGACACCGGACTCTATATCTACTATGCAATTTACACCAGCAATGCTGCAACGCCACCTTAAAAATAAATGCAATTATGCCTCTCCTGGTCTCGATGGTGTTACATACCTACTTCTCAAACGCGGTGGGTACTTTCTTTTTTCCCTCTCTTCATTTTATTTTATGTAAACTCCACTTATTATCTTTGTAACGTGTCCTTCATAGCATTGCTTTTGTGAAAAACAAATCCTTAATTTCATTTGGAAAAGAAGATGACAGTGGAAAGCATGTTGCAGCTCCCAAGAAAATTTCTTAAAAGATGAGTAAGGGTAGTGAACTGACCCAATCCGAGCATGTGCCTGATAAGGAAGGGTGCTCACCCTTAGCTCTCATGATGATTGAGTTTTTGTAACATTTGTCTGAGATGGTTCTAAGCAGTCATCACTCTTAATGGGGAACTGAGTTTGTTGGAATTTTGTTGGAATTTATTATCAGTGTTTTTACATGGCCTAAATAAACCCCTCATTATGTTAGTCAGTTGGACAGTCCATTGGTCAGGTAAATGGGCATGAAATGAAATTAGTTTTGATGATAAAAGAACTAAGCCTTCTTACTAATAAGTGCAGTTGTGCTAGCATCAGCTGAGATATTGGTTAATGGAGATGTTGGGTGGAGAGGTAAAAGTGTAATGTTTTCAATACTTTTTTTATTTTTAAATTGTCCAATACTCAACATCTGTGCTTTGGTGCAATTAAACATAGAATACAGATAATGATAGCTAACAGCTAACAAAAGAAAGAATGAAACAGTTTGAAGCACTGAATTTTTATAGTTTTTCAAATAAAGCATTAAGATTTGTTTAAACTTTACCAACATACAATATCAAAATGATATCACACTGGGGGACAAACTTGTAAAAGTCTTTTTGTGCCTAAGATTTTAGACCAATTCTAGGTTTATTCACACCACTGAATGACACTGAAACATTACTTTCATGAGATGATTGAGTAAATGAACATGGTATCACCTGTAACTTTCTATGCTTGTTTCATTCTTATCTGATTCAATTTAGTCATAAATCTTGTATGAAGCCATTTTTTTTTTATCCAAAAGGCAACAATAATGATTTGTAGTCGTCAGTTCAGGTTGTATGCATAACAGTTATGGATATAACAAATTTCAATAACCAGAGCTGATGTAGAAAAACTAATGACATGTTTAGAATTAGCGACAAAAAATTATCTAAAAACAGGTCTAATATAACAGGCACCAAATTCTGAGTTTCTTGGTATTATAGGTATAGTCTTTGATTTTGTCCCGTAGTTAAGATTGTTTACTTCTTTGAATAAAGTGAAAAACAATAGATTGAAATTATCTTCAATACTATCTAGGAGAATTTGTACACCATCTCAGGAATCAAATATTTCAGAAAATATACAATTCCACCTTACAATTTTCAAGAAAACCATGGGATTTTTATGGGTACTACTAGCTATTATTAACACATGCTTTGCTTGCTGTAGATGAGATACACTCCAATGGTCTAGTGATCCATGTGTTGTCCAAGAACATCTACCAGTGAGCTCAGCATGCAGTGGCTGTTTGACGTGAAGATGTAGTTCCTAATTGTCAAGCACATCTTTCAGTAACACATCCCTTTGATGGAGCTGCAGTCCCAGACTAGGAAATAACTAAGCTGGCATCTTGAATATCATCAGGTACTCGACTAAATTCTACCAGTCAAGCAATATAGAGTGGGCATGAGGTGTGAAGGAGCAATGTCATTCTTGGGGAAACTTTATATGTTAAAAACAAACTAGCTTTCATGGATAACTCCCAGAAATCCTAAATCTTGGCAATGCTAATAAGAGACACAAATGACTCAAGACAAATTCTGCAAACATAGAAATGCTATTAGAAAGGACTGTCCAAAATGTACACAGAAAGACAAAACCATTTTGCTTGCACTAATTCAGCTAACTTGTGGAATTATGTGGAATTGCTGCTGTTACACATAAGATGGAGCCAACTATCAGCCAATTCCATTGTGAAGATCACTCCCTATCCTCTGTGAGAGCATGTAGTTTCCCTGTCTGGTGGCTGTGTGAGGCGGATGAGACTGAAAGGACTAAGAACAGGTACTTCATTGGTCAAGTTTCAGTTCCACTTAGAAAGGAAGGTGGAGGGTGGAGAGGAATGTACTCTCCCCTCATGAATTTCTCAAATGGTGGATGACTGTGAATGTTTATAGTGAATAAAACTGCTCTACACATACACTTGTAGGTCAGGGAACAAAGCAGAGAGAGAGAGAGAGAGAGAGAGAGCATGGTGATGAAAATGATCTTAGGTCTATGGTGTTTTTTGGCAGGCTCTAGGAAGAGGTCCTTCTGTATTAGGAAGCCTGTATCATCCACCCATAGGTACAACTGTATGCTAAATAAAAGTTTTTTAAATCTCATTTCGTATTCTTCCACCAACACAAATCACCTCTGATTTCCTTGAACTCTAGTATTTAACTAATGAAATACTCAAGAATTATACATTATTGAAATAGGTTAAAGATGCAAAGGACATTTTCTTGTAATAATTGTTTGTACCTATAAGGCTATTTAAGAATTAAATGTCCTCCTAGCTAAAGGCACAGTACAGTACAAATGAACAAATAGTACAAGACAAACCTTAAACCCTCTAGCTAACAACTTGGCATTCTCTGTACATGGCCAGCTGTAACTGTCTTTCCAATGAATTTTATGGTTTTTAAATCAGAATTCAGTTCAATTTGCTAATATTGAATAAAACAAAAATGGAAAAGTTATTTGATTCCAGTCTCTCCCCTAACATTATGATCCTTCAATTCAGCTAAAAACTTAATACATTCTAAGCTGACTCTCCATAGCATCAAAGAAACTTCACTTCTGACTCATCAAAGATAGATAAGCCAGTGATCTATAAATTTATTGATACAACCAAAAACTATAATTTCTATGTCTCATCTACTGCAAGGATATAGACAAGGAGTACTATCTACAATATCTGAAAGGAGTCACTTGCCATTGCACTAACTGCACTCTCTTTATGCACAACAGCAACTCAGAAGCTAATTATGAGAAGCAAAAAAGAAAAAAATTCTTCCAGTATCACATAACTGGTTGGCTCACATTGCAAATTGCTGGCAAACTCTCTGCCAAAAAATTCTTCTCAATCTTTGCAGGATCCTACTGATCATTCCCCAACCAAGATAGGTTTATTAGTAGAACTTCTGGATATACTGTCCATTTTATTTCCAGCTTCACAAGCATCACAAAATAACCAACCACAAAACTTTCCTTCTATCAATCTCTTCACAAACTGATTCACCAAATAACTTCTCCAAACACTGCAAAAAGGTTCCATTACTCTCAAACCATGGACTACAGAAGTAGTACCTACCCATGCCAAACTTTAATCTTTTTCTACTGACTCCAACTAAATCTATAGAAATATGCAATCCTATTCGTTAGATGGCTAACATCTCAGCCTCTATTGTCTTCACACCAATATCTTTGATCACTGGCGATTTGCCCTCCACCATCACATTTCCTTTTGATTTAGTTTAGTTTGGCTACTCTTCTATGCAGATGACACTACACTTCAGTGTTCTTTAACCTCCCACGGACCATCACAGACCTTGTTGCAGACCCAACCTGTCTCCATAGAAACATTCCTCAAATGAGATGTGATAACCTAACCTCTTCCAGTAACACAAAGACACAATCCCTTAACATGTTAAGGAAACAACCTTGCACAACACTCTCCCTGTTCACTGGCAGGGAACAGCTGAACATCTCAAACTCACTAAAAATACTTGGCCATTATAATCACAGACATAATAAACATACTCACCAAAATTGCATACCAAAAACTAGACCTTTCCTTTAGAGCCAGAAAATATGTCAGTCCTCTTTTATCTCACATGGGTTATATATCTGGGATGGCTCAATATGTACCAACATTTTAGAAGACATCCCAAATGAAGCCAATTAATTTATTAAAAATCACCAACATAAAAAATAAAACAACTGACTTCCAGATATATTTCTTCTCCATTCCACTTCTATTATTACTACATTGGTCTTTGTTTTTCTGAATAAGCACTCAGTCTACCAGCTCCACCTATGTTCGTCCATAACTCCATTGTCTCCTCATCATTCCTACCATCTCAAGGTCCTTTGCCCAATCATTCCTTTCCAAAGAAAGTTCAAATTAGGCATCAAATACATCTTTATCACCCCTCCCACCTTCTTAAAAGTTTATCAAAGATACAGCCTAGTCTTGATTAATGAATTTCTTAAAAAGTTTTGAAGTTCAATTAATGTCATTCATTTCCATCCTCCAAATTCGATTACAATGCTCATAGCAATATATTCAATATGTCGTTAGATTCTACAGAGTGAAAATGTTTCACCAAGGAGGATTAGAAGCTAAATTTCCATCTATGCAGGATATGAACCACCAACTCTATGGCTGATTATCAATTAGTGTGCTTCCCACTTAGCCATCCATGCCCTTCACTTTAGTTTCAAATTTTGGTAGAAGGGCAGCTATTTCAGGAGAAGATATAAGTCAGTTATATCGACTCCAAGAGATTCTTCAACTGACACTTATTTTCTCGACCCCGAAAGGATGAAAAGTAAAGTTGACCTCGGCAAGGTTTGAGCTCAAAACGTAAAGATGGATGAAATGCTGATAAGCATTTTGCCTGGTCTGCTAACAATTCTGCCAGATTGCTGCTTTCAACCCTCCTCTTAATATTAACAAAGAATAACATATCAAGAACTGCAAACCCACCACCACAACCACCTCCTCTTTCTCTTCTGAAGTGTTGGCTTTGCTTCTGGAATTTACTCTTTGGGAAAGAGTTTAGAAAACTGAAAATATATAATACAACTCTTTCTGATAAATGTATTTGTTTCTCCAAACAGAATATTAAAAAATAAATGAAAGAAAAGGCAACAAAGCAAAAGTCAGATGTAAATTGACAGTCATAGCACCATAGAGTTATAGAGGCAATAATGTAAAGAATATTTTTAATGTTTACTTTGGTCTGGTTGGAAATCCAAACAAAAATCTACTAAAATGTTACAGTTATAGCCACTCGGTTGTTAGAAAAAGATAAGAGAAGTCAAACAGGAATATCAGAAGAATGAATAATGTAAATTGAATAAACAAGTCAAAGTATTAATAATGAAGGCTTTTGAGCTATCTTGAAAGTAGAAATGATTCCAGATAAAATATATCAGTATTTCAACAATTTTCAAAGTTTATACCTTGCATAGAGACCCCACAAAACTCTCATACCTCTCAATATATCACTATGATACTGAAGCTGAAATGAAACTGCTTGCTCTATAAAACTAAGCTATTATTGTATTTTGTGGGTCATGTATTTTACAATATCCAAACTACTGTTACTTGCACAAACTCGGATATCTTTTTATGACAACTTTCAATAGTAATAAAGCATTGAATAACATAAACTTAAATGAAATTATTATCAAACAAACAATAAATTATTGTTTGTTTGAAGCATTCAATAGTTTCTCTTACTTGACCATCCAGACAATTTGGACAACAAACCGTTATTTCTGTTGAGGAAAAGTTTATCCAGATTCTCACCTAATATCACAAAGAAATTTAAAAGAGCTTTTCCGTATTCTATATAGATTGATTGACATTTCATGATCCACTTAATTCTAGATAATCCCACTTTTCACAGACTGTTTATTGTAAGTAAGCATTACTGTTTAACTAACTCACCTATCGAGCCGTTCCTGTTTTCATTTCTGACCTTTTACATCTGATGCCAGGATATTTAGGCAAGCCATTAATACTGATAACTTCTTTGCAATGACCTAACTAAATGGACTCAATATAATCTGGTTATCTAATCATAAAATTATTTCTTCCACTTAGATGCTACCATCTATCACAAACTGGCAGTGACTGATATCAGTCGTAGCAGTGATAAGGTCAACGAAAACTTTGACAGAGTTAGATTAGAACTTAGCAGGAGTGAGTCCTCATTTATTAAGACACGGGATGAAAGTAATGGAAACTGTCATAAATCTTACATAGGCACTTTCCCTTCAGGTAATGATGATGATGAGGATGATGGTGGTGGTGGTGATGGTGGTAGTGGTGGCTTTGATGAGATTGGTGATAACGTTGTTGCTGGTGGTAGCATCGCAGTTTTTTAGTCTTAAGTCTACCTTGATCAACTAAACTTAAGATCAAAAGCATTCCATTCATGACCATCCTAACATTGTTTTCAAGCAAACACTTTTTTTTAAAGAAGTTAGGTTGTAACTTGAAGGAGACATAGCTGCTGTTTCTAGCATGTTGAGCAACTGTCTGCCTTTTTGAAAATCTTGCCTTTTGCTGAGATTGATGATAGTAATAGTGGTGGTGGTTAAAATTGATATAGTGATGGTGGTAGAAGTGAAGACTATGATAATGACAGAGGTAAGAAGGGGGGGTTCTGGTTTCAGTGATTAGACAGTGACCATGCTGGAGTACTGTCTTCAAGAGTTCTAAAGGATCACATCAACCCCAACACTTACTTTTAGTTTGGTTTTTATTTTATTGATCTATATTTATCAAATGGTTAAATCACCTTTTTTCAGCCTGCATAGTTTTTATATCAGCAAACACACACACACACACATACACACATGTGCATGTGCGTGTGTGCATGAAAGCCAATTGTCTAAGGTGCCATGCAATGGAACCCACAAACCTGTAGTCACAAGTCAAATTTCGTAACCACACAGCTGTGGTGGCACTATGTAAAAAGCACCCATACTGGTACCACATGAAAAGCTCTTGTGCTGGTGCCACATGAAAAGCACCCAGTCCACACTTTGTAAAGTGGTTGGTGTTAGAAATGGCTGCAGGAACCATGCCAAAACAGACAACGGAGCCTGCTGTAAGTTCCCTGACTTGCCAGCTCTTGTTAGACCAAGATGGTCTGACAAGAGCTGGCAAGTCAGGGAACTTACAACAGGCTCCGTTGTCTGTTTTGGCATGGAAAATGGAAGTTGAATGATGATGACGATGACGACAACGACACAGAAATCCAGGAGAAGGCAGAGGAGGAGGAGGAAGAGGTGAGGGCAAAACAAACTTCATGCTCAGCAAAATACGAATCCACCTCCAAACTAACAGTTGAATATTTTTCAGAGACATGAGATGTACCAGCAAACAATTAACACTTTCAGTTTGTGTTCATAGAAATTAAAAATGAAAAGAAATTGCAATTGAAGTGAATTAATGTTTCCTTTATTGCCAAAAATATTTGTCACACTTTCAGTTCTTCATATCTTTCAAGAATTACTATTCTTAGAGAAATGCATCAAGTTTGCAAGCAAGGGAAATTATGCAATAATTAATTGCAATTATAAGTTGAAGAAATATATCTTAATATAGTTTCCAACCATAATAATTTCCAACTAGCACTAACCATGTCTCATATAATCCTTATTGGCTGCCATCTTACCGAATTTCCCAATTAAGTTTCTCTCTTCTGAAGAATCACTTTTTTTGTTTGTTTCAGAAATGAGTTGTATTTTTGGATATTTACAAAATTTTTACTTGATGGAGAAAATGTTATGGATTCATTTCTATCTTGGTTTACTGTCTGCAGGTTTCATTACAGCCAAAGGTAAGTTAGATTCAAATACTTTTTTTAAAACATCCGAGACACTGAATAAGCAACACCATCTTTTCAGCCAACGAACAAGTTTATTTCCATTGTTAAATCCTTTAGAAATAGCAGCCAAGTCTTAAACTGCACTCTTCTCTCTTAGAAAGGAACAACACATTGGACAATGTAGTCCAAAATATTATATCTCGAAAAGAAGACATGATGGTCATGACTGAAGCATATCTGATCATAAGCCTGTTTGATCAGGATCGACCAAGGGCTAAACAGCAATAACAATACCAATCAACATTATTATTGTTGTTGTTGTTATGGTTATGGTAAAGGCAGAATATTGAAGGTAAGATTTGTGCTAGTTAACCTCGGTTGTTGAGAAAACCGGAGATCATAGGAGTTTCAGCCATGACCATCCATCTTTAATGTATATCTAAGACTACAGTGATAGTAGGGCAGGATTTGAAGATTCTGCAGCTTTTCTAGAAAGTCAGTAATAAAGAGGTTGACTCTTGCTGGAGGTGAAGAGGACAGTGAGAGAATTGGTAAGCAAAGTTAATTTGATGGAGAAATTGGAATTTAGCAGAGCAAGTTGAGAGGTGACAGGCAGACAGATACACAGAGTTAATTGATGATTAAGTACTATCTGTAAGTGTATTAGAATTAATTACAAAAAGTGACAGCGAGTGTAGTGTTTGTGATGCTAAGATGTAAATGGATAATGAAGGCAGCAGGCTGGCAGACTCATTACCTCACGGGTCAGAATGCTTAGCAACATTCCAGCCATCTTCATGTTCTGGTTTCAAATTCTGCCATGATTCACTTTGCTTTTCATGTTTTTGGGGATTGATAAATTAAGTACCAGTTCAGCACTGGTATCAATGTAATCCACTTACCCACACCCCAAAATTACTGGCTTTACATCTTAAAGAATGAGAAGATATTGGGCTGAAACAAGTGGAAGTCTTTTGATTTTTTAACTGTCCTTGTGTCCCTGAGCAACAAGCCAACAGCTTCAGTTTGCCTAAATCAATAAAAAACCAAAAAAAAAGTTTCAGCTCCATCTTCATGAGTGAGTGGTTTCTTGTGGAAAATTCATTTAGATAAAAAAAAAAAAGATAGTTGCATGAAGAAGGAAACTATGCCACCTGTGTAAATGCAAAGGGATAAATGGGAAACAAAAGGCTTGAGTTTATGTTCTGCAATTATTGCTTACAGATTAGAGAGAAATTTCAATTAAAACCACTATTGATCAGCAGCTTTTAATATTTTTCATGTGTGGGAGTGTCTTAATAAAGAAAACAGAAGAAATAAAACAATTTTCAATTAAATACCTTAATTTCCAATAAGAACTGAACCACAAACCTGAAGCTTACTTGGTTGTCAAAAATAATTAAAAATTATTGCATCTAGACCCCTGCCCCCTAGTGATGCTACTGATGGTGGTGTTTGTTGGCATTCTCGGCCAACAGATTGTGCCATAGCCTTCAAATACAGGTGTTAGCAGCAGGAAGGCCATCCAGCTATAAAGACAATCTCTATGTATTTGTCTAACTTATACTTGTGTGGAAAAAGAGAGAGAAATAAATGAATTTACACACACACAGAAGATGGAGTGTACACTGCTGCTACATAAAATGCAATACCAGCTGGTGGTGAGAAGTGGGCACTGAATGCAAAGGATATGCAAAGACTGGAGAGAAATACAGAGAATGTGCTCAAGCAGATGTTAAGGTCTATGAATGTCAGGGAAGAGATAAGCTGAGAGATTAACTGCGTACAAGAAGATTAAGATGTAGAATGAAAGATAGCAATCAAATCTCTCTCATATATTCAACTCTCTTAAAAAAGAAGGACACATTAGACAGTGTAATTCCAAGGATACAAAAGGTTGGTCATGTTTGAAATATCCTTAATTATAAGTATGCTGTATTGTAAATAATCAGGGGCAAAATAACAACAAGGATACTTTGAATAAGATTGTATTGAGTGCTGTGTGCTAATCGAAAAAAAACTAGATGGTCATGGCTAGAATGTTTATGATTAGATGTGAACTTAACCTCAAAGTGACATGGTGTTAAACAAGAAAGCTTTTGCTTGACTTACATTTAAATCGACGATTTCTCAACACGTTATAAACAGGTAAAAGTCTTAAATATTAGGATAACATACCTCAATACCAATAAGGTTAAATAGCTCAGTTGAAATATCAGAATATTTTAAAGAACCAATATTTTCATGCCATAGGTTGGTTCATTTCAGATGAGCTGACTCATTTAGTTCCAACATGACAGACATGAATAAAATATCTACAGGTGGAGAGCTGGCAGAAACATTAGCAGCAAGGGTGAAATGCTTAGTGGTATTTCGTCTGTCTTTACATTCTGAGTTCAAATTCTGCCAAGATCAACTTTGCATTTCATCCTTTCAGGGTCGATAAATTAAGTACCAGTTGCGTACTGAAGGTTGATCTAATCGACTGGCCCCCTTCCCCAAAATTTCGGGCCTTGTGTCTGATTCTTCTGCTTCTTTTGCATGTATATATATATATATATATTTCATCAACAGAAATTCTAAATTGTGCGTGTGTGCTCTGAACAACCATGGTGAGCTCTTCTCAAGGAAACTATTAACACAGAAGCAACCATTTTAAGTCATTTAGCCAATGAAGGAGTTTCTACATGGTCACTCAACCCGATAGAACTAGCAGCAAAAGCCTCCTTCAAAACACAGCCAGGAGTTTTAAAGGAAGGCATAACATATAGGATGATACAAATTTTAAGACATTTATGTCTGGAAAGAGAGAAAAATAGCTGAAAGGGCTTTGAATCACTGGTCTGCTCATTTTGTGACAACACAGTGTTAAACAAGCACAAAACATTTTATCAGCAGTTTTAGCTAAAGACACTCTATTTTCATTGATAAGTATCTCAAACCTTGTTTTATGATTTGGGCAATACTCATTCTAAAGACAACTGGTGGGAGTGCTATATTGAGTTACTGCATTATGGGATAATGATTGCATTGATTTCATTAAAAATATAGGGGCAATCAAACTATGCACATAAATCTACATCACTTATCCTGAACATCTTGATTTTATTTAAATTTATTTATGTCCTGAAAATGGTAGCGCTCATAGTTCAGGGTAATCCCCTCAAATATAAAACATGTAAAGGATGACCATAAGACTGGTGTTGTTGGTTCAGAGAGTTTTAAAAGAATGCAGCTAACAATAAAGCTTCAGTTAATATTTGAAGTGCAAGGAGGAAAACACAGGCTCACAGTAAATGGGATCAGTTGTTGTATGATAAAGGGATGATGACAGCTAAATTTTAATTGGTTAAAATTAGTATTGATGTTGTTAATTGAGTATTTGAAATGAAGTCAAAAGTGAAGCAACAAATTATTTAAACACAAGCACCAGAGTTGCGATGTTGGAATGCAAGGTTGCTGATCCTGAATTGATGCTTTAGAAATGTTTCAGTGTTGTGCTCCTAAGTTTGCTAGTCTGAACATTAAGCAGAGTCTACTTCTGCTTCCTAGTGGAATGGTTAGCGGTAAGACAGGAGGGGTATCCAGTTGTGCCCCAACAGAATGGAAATCTTTGAGGTTTGAGAAAGAAGAAAAAAAGAAAACAGATTTGGTGAATAAAAGCTGGAAAGTGAAGATCATTCAATGAAAATGTTCAAATCACCATTGGGTCAGTTACTTATTGTTGTTTGGCTAAAAGCTAACCTTGGTCAAGAAAATCTTCCTTTTTAATTGTGAGGTGTGATATGAGAGAGATTTCATAGCTATTTCTTGTGATTGCTCCTAATGATACCAACCTATTGTAATTGTTGTGTGAGAAAGTATACATAATATGATTATAAAATATAGTGTCTTTCAAAAACATCCTGAATTTGAACACTATATCTTGAGTTTAAGAAAAAACAAAACATTTTATATATATACATATATATATATATATATATATATATATATATATATATATATATATATATATATTATATTATAATAAAAAGATAAAACCAATAATGATTTTACCATGTCGTCAGTGCAGAAATAAAAACCTCATAGGTAAATTTTACAAAATATTTTATAATTATATACATAATTATAGCAAAGGATTGGCTTTATGCCTCACCAAGCACTGCAAGAAATAGATGCTAAATCCCCTATTACCAACTTAAAATCTCCGAGAATAACACACTATATTGTAGGTAGGCAAAAGAAAAATAACGAATCAACAAGGTTCGATTAATTGCATACAAGTTGTGAATTCTACTTGGCAGTGTATTTTTACGAGTGTGGATGGATATTGGTCATGTGATGTCACTGTTTACATGCATATTTTGAGACACTCATAAATTTATGCTATAGAATACTGTCACTAATGAGAGCAGTGGGTAAAATATTTTTACTTTAAGCTTGAAACACAATCTTGTATGCAGTTAGATGAACCCTGTTGATTCATTATTTTTCTTTTGCTAACCTACAATACAGTGCGTTATTCTTGGAGATCTGAAGGTGGTAATAGGGGCTTTAACATCTATTTCTTGCAGTGCACAGTGAGGCATAAAGTCTATCATTTGCTATAATTATGTATGTAATTATAAAATATTTTATATATATATTAGATATATTATGTATATATATATATATATATATATATATATATATATATATATATATATATATATATATATATATATACACACACACACACACATACATACATACAGGGTGAATAAACTGTCATCTAAATTACACAAAAATAAAAATAACACTGACATCTCATTTTAACAGATACTAGCAGTATAACCCGGCCTTGCCCGGGATTAAGTTATGATTATTAAGCTACTCGAGTTCTTTATTTCAAACCAAACTAAGTAATATCGACAAAACACTTTTTTACTCGGCGTAAAATAAAAACAAAACTCTTTCGCACCCAAAGTAATGTGTGTGAGAGAGAGAGGGGAGGAAGATGAACGATTTAAAATAAATAAATGATTTTAAATAAATATATTGTAATTGTTGTGTGAGAAAGTATATATACTATGATTATAAAATATAGTGTCTTTCAAAAACATCCTGAATTTGAACATTATATCTTGTGTTTAAGAAAAAACAAAACATTTTACATTTTATTTTTTATAAACGCCATCGCTTACTCTCTCTCTCTCTCTCTCTCTCTCTCTATCTCTCACTTTGTCTTTCCCTTTTTTTGTTGAGATGCCGTGAAACTCTCTTCCACTTTTCTTTATCTTATTTTTTTTTGTTAGACGCTGTCAAAAAGCTATGGCTGATATTTCTTATGGCTAAAAGCTATGGCTGAAAATAGAATTTTACCGCTAACTGCAGGTGCCTTGGGGAGAAAAATAAGTTGGCAAAACCCAGATAGCGTGTTGACGAATGTCCTCCTAAAATTTGAGTGACATGTGTGCTAATTTGTTGATGTGCATAAATTACAATCACGTACACACACACACACGCACGCACGCATCATGACTTTTATAGATATGATATTTACCAAAATTACATAAAAACATCTTGAAATACTAAAGAGTAAATTTATTCAATAAAATTGCCATTGGTTTCAACCACAGCCTCCAGACCACTTCAGAATCTCCTACAACTCTTCTGGTTGGTCTCCTTGTTTAAGTTGGTGAATGCTGCCATCATCCTTGCCTTCAGTTCATTATTGGTGTTACAAGGAGTTTTGTTAGTCTCTCACTCAGCTGTTGACTGGATGTTTGATTTTTATCACTCTTCTTGGTACATGTCCTCATATTGACTAACACCCAAGCACCCTGAAAAGTTCATATTGGATCTTCTGGCATAAATGCCAAGCAGTACAGCATGTCGTTTCCAAATTTCTGGCTGAGTGAATTGCGTCATGGTGCTCAACTAACCCTGCTATACGGTGCAGTTGACAAAATCAAAGACAAACAATGCAAACGCTTGAAATTATAAACATAAAATGGCAACAATTTATCCATTGCACCCTGTATATATATATATATATATATATATATATATATATATATATATATATATATATATATATATATATATATATATGTATATATATATATATATATATATATATGTATATATATGTATATATATATATATATATGTATATATATATATATGTATATATATATATATATATTAATCAGCCGAAATTGCGAAGATGATCCGGTTCTTGACTGATGACTTCGAAAGTCCCGTCCATGATTTTTGTGTCATCTTCTAAATGTTTCACGTTCTTGTCCCAGTTTGTATATTTTTTTACTTTTACATATATATATATATATATATATATATATATATATATATATATCATCATCATCATCATCATTTAGCGTCTGCTTTCCATGCTAGCATGGGTTGGACGGTTCAACTGGGGTCTGTGAAGCCAGAAGGCTGCATCAGGCCCAGTCTGATCTGGCAGTGTTTCTACGGCTGGATGCCCTTCCTAACGCCAACCACTCCGTGAGTGTAGTGGGTGCATTTTACGTGCCACTCGCACAGGTGCCAGACAGAGCTGGCAAATGGCCATGGACGGATGGTGCTTTTTACGTGCCACCGGCACGGGGGCCAGGCGAGGCTGGCAACAGCCACGAACGGATGGTGCTCTTTACGTGCCACTGGCACGGAGGCCAGTCATATATATATGAGTTATGGAATGGAGTAAATAAAACCTGGGCAACATATGTTTCGTAGGAAGCAGAACCTCAGAAGTGGCAAATATCCAAGTGAGGTGTATACCACAGGTTACTCATCGGACCAAGGGTATCTTGATTAATTAAGATACTCTTTGGCCTGAAAGTACTCTGCAGTGTACACCTCACTTGGATATTTACCACTTCCAAAGTTCTGCTTGCTATGAAACATATGTTGCCCAGACTTTATCCCCTCTATTCCTTAACTCATATTTTTATTTGCATGACTGGCACTCCTGGCTGCCTACTCCTTTTCTCTCTTTTACTTGTTTCAGTCATTTGACTGTGGCCATGCTGGGGCATCTACCATGAAATATAAAATAATTTTTTTCAGTTTATCATACTTTGATAAAGAAAAAAATCCATAACCTTCTGCTCCAATAAATCACTATTGTTCCTGAAAGTTGCTTTTTTGTATTTTCAATAGATTGCTTGAAGCTCACCTTTTCCCTACACCTCGATCTTTGGATCTTATATTTCTTTCTCTCTCTCTCTCTCTCTCTCTCTCTCTCTCTCTCTCTCTCTCTCACTGTATATATATAATGCTTAGCGGTATTTCGTCTGTTGTTACGTTTTGAGTTCAAACTCCGCCGAGGTCAACTTTGCCTTTCATCTTCTCGGGGTCGATAAATAAAGTACCAGTTTCGCACTGGGGTCGGTGTAATCGACTTAATCCCTTTGTCTGTCCTTGTTTGTCCCCTCTATGTTTAGCTCCTTGTGGGTAGTAGAGAAATATATATATATAGTTGAAATTTACAGAAAAACAAAAGACTTTTAGAGTGTGCTTCTTGTTTAGGTATATGAATCACTGACAACATATATATATATATATATATATATATGGCATGGAAAATGAATGATATATTCACCATGTTTGACAGTTGAAATCTACCAGTTGTTTTCATTCTCTCTCTCTTTATTTTTTCTTATTCCTTTCTGTTGAAGAGTGTAGGCTCGAAACCTAAAAGACTTTTTCCTTTTTCCCAAGCATCAAACTAATACACTTGCTTGTTGTTCATACACCTGTCTTCATCTTTTGTTTTTCTATAAATTTCAGCTATATATATATAGGTACAAGATTTTCTGGGCTGGGAACACTGACGGGGTCAGGGGCATGGGTATAATTATCGCTGAAAATTGGGTAGATAAGGTAATTGAGGTAGTCAGAGTATGCAACAATACTTAAGATTAGATTAGTGCTTCATCATGGATTAACAACCATTATATCAGCCTATGCCCCTCAGCCAGGGCTACCTGATGGACAGAAAGACCGATTCTATGACACCCTACTGCAGACTACCTCATTGACAAACGACAGGGACCTTCTCTTTGTGGCTGGTGACTTCAATGGGCATGTTGGACGACATGCTGGGGGCTTCCATGGCGTACATGGAGGCTATGGTTATGGTTCCTGCAACAAGGAGGGAACCAAGCTGCTGGAGTTCTGCGATGCAAATGATCTTATGGTTTGCAACACTAACTTCAGAAAACCTACCAGCCACCTCGTCACCTACCGATCGGGCCGACATACTAGCCAAATCGACTACATCCTTGCCAGAAAAAGGGAAAGATGGCTGCTTATAAATGCCAAAACCTTCCCAAGCAAAGAATGTACCCCACAACATAAACTGGTAGTTAGTGACTTTAGGATCAGGACTAAGAGGACGACCAGAAGACGACCAACATGGAGAAGAAGGATCTGGAAGCTTAAAGATCCTGCGACAGAGACTTAGGGACATATTACTTGAAGCCTTTGATGAAGTAGAAGTGGATATAGCTTCACATGGGGTAGAAGACAACTGGAGGTTTCTAAGGGACAACCTGCTGAGAGCCACTGTTATTTAGAACAGATTGTGTGACAGTGAAATGAATAAATTTGTCTTCTAATCAATGACACACACACATACTATCCCCACCTCTCTTTTTCTATTTCATCTGCTGGTTGAACTAAAGCACTGTTTCTAAACTTCTTTCTCTTGCTCTGCACTTCAATTCTCCAAGAAAAATGTCCCTCACCAAGAATACAGAATGTCAGTAGATAGCTTATTCTTTTATTTATTTCAGTCATTTGACTGTAGCCATGCTGTACTTATTATGTTAGTCTGTTTGCCAAACCACTAAGTTACAGGGACATAAACACACCAACATCAGTTGTCAATCACTGGTGGAGGGGCACAAACACGCAAACATATACATATATATACAACAGGCTTCTTTCAGTACCCATGTGACTGAGAAGCAAGCTTCTTCCCACACAGCCATGCCTATGCATGTAAGTAATTAAGAGAAGTTTTAATTAAAACTTTTTTGCAAGTTTTATTCCCTTGTTACTTGCTTTGCCCCATTCTGAAGTAATCCTTTCAGTAAGACAGGCGCCCTCGCCTCATCAGAAGAACAATGCACTAAAGAAGGGATGAGTCTGTTCATTGCTTCAGCAAGATAGTTACCATTAAGGGTGCTATGATTTTTGGCTCAACTTGAGACTCGAGTGACAAAGAGGGTATTTTTGTTTTAAATACATAAACAAATGAACATCCAGGGTGTGTGTGTGTGTGTGTGTGTGTGTGCGTGTGTGCGTGTGCGCGTGTGAGTGTGTTTACACAAACAGACAGACAGACATGTTTGCATTTGTAAATTAAACAGGATTATGTACCTGAATCTACAGATTTCATGCAATTGATTTTCTTGTCCACTGTATTGATCTGTGACTTCACTAACAAGGGCAGTCAATCCTCCTCTGGTCACTTGTACAAAGCATTTCAGTTCAGATGTTGTATTCCCGTCTGCATTTAATAGGACAAGCAAATTACTGCACTCTGCTCACTACTAACACAACTCTTATATTGCAACATAATTCAGGTTTTAATTATACATATTGTATACATACTTGCACACACACACACACACACACACACATATGAGTATATATATATATCTCTATATATAAAATCTATGTATATTTCTATTTCAGCCATTCAACCACAAGAATTTGTCCAAATTCCAGTCAACCAATCAGTGATAGAAGGATCAACAGCTACTTTAAAATGTCAAGTTAAAAATAGAGTAGGAAAATTACAATGGACAAAAAATAAATTTATTTTAGGCGTAGACCGAAATTTACCAAGTTATGAAAGATATTCAATGGTTGGAAATCCAGCAAGAGGTAAATATACTGCTAACTCTTTTTTTATTGACAACATCATCATCATGATGATGATGATGAACATATATAGCTAGAAAACAAGTATTAGTAAAGTGTGTGTGTATTCTTTTACTTGTTTCAGTCATTGGACAGCAGCCATGCTTGGGATTTGATCAATGGAAACTAAAAGAAGCCATTCATACACACACTCACACACACACACATATATATATATATGTATGTATTGATGCATGTGTGTGTGTGTCCTTGCTAGCATGAATATGTGTGAGACTAACTGTCTCTGAAATTTACTCTATGCAGACATAATTTTTTATGTTTATTAGTTTCCATTGCTTCAAAATTTTTGTTCTAGTTAACTTGATTTGCTTATTGTCAAACTATAACTTCAGTCTTCACTAGACACTGCTCTTATAAAGTTGTTTATATCTAAATGAGTGAATAGTTTAGTTCTCTTCAAACTGTTTTTCTTAACAGAATCAAAATAATGCTTCAGTTTTTAACCACATGTCCTCTTTTTAAGCTGGAATGTTTTACCCCAACTTCTTTCACAGTGAGTCTTGTTACTTTTACATATTCAATTATGTATAATGTTACATGCTGCATTTTCTAGAAGTTGACACTGATTTACACAGTCTGTAGCCATTTTCCTCTCAGACATATTCTTTCACTATTTTCTGGGTTGTGTAATCCAAGTTTAAGTAGTAGGAATATTGTAAGCAATGAACTGAGATCTGCTATTAATCCTGAAAACTATACATATTGGAGAGCACAAAAGAATGCTTGCAGTTCATTTTAGGAAATGTATGAGTATCTCATGAAAATCCTTGTTATCAGTATCTTTTTGTTCTCTTTATGTCAGATGAATATTTTAACAGGGTCCAAGTGGTCAACGACCACATTTTACTCCAATGTCTAAGTTTTGTCATCATTCTCAGGGATGAATGACATTCCTAACACCAAGCATTTTACAGTGTGTACTGGAGGCATTTTATGATGGTGCCAACCCTATCTAAAAGCCTTTCCCTCAAAAAACTAAAGACCTCTCAACACTGCATTGTCGCTGCTTGATTTGCCAACCCCCTTACAGAGTGTATTGGGTGCATATTTGTCATGCCACCAGAACCGGTGGGGCTGCATTATAATTTGCAGTGAAATTAATGTATGGTGGGAAGAACAAATTTATTATTATAGAAGAATGGTAATGGAGAAAATAACACGGTGTTAGGATGTTGGTAAAGCAGAATAATAAAAGAGACAGGAAAGAGGGCACAGGAGAGAGTAAAATCAGGGGTTAGTGTGGAAAAGAGAAGAGCAGCGTAGCAAGGCTGATGGGTTAAGTAGGGAGTAACTCTGCCTTGTCCCACGTTATACATATTGCAACATCAGGTCAAAATATTAGTTTTAAAAATTATAAATATTTATTTTAATGTTTAAATATTGAAAGAATTTTCAATCTCACTTTGTATTTTTTTCCTCTTACAGACGAGTTCCATCTACGAATTGTATCTGCTAAATTAGAAGATGATGGCTTGTATCAATGTCAGGTTGGACAAACAGAAGAAGCTGAAGGCATCAGAAGCAACACTGTTAAACTCACAGTTTTATGTTAGTTCTATTTTTTGAATTCTTCCCTTTAATTTTCTAACATGAGTGGAGACTATCTCAAAGTTCAAAAAGGTTCCCTTTTTTTTCTGTAGCTTTATAAATGTTTGATTTCCAAAGAGCTAACCTTCAACTTTTAAATATTTCCAAAATGAATATAAAATAATGTTTAAATGACTTTTTATATAAAAGGTGTTGGAAGTGGTTATATAAGTATTTATGTAGATGAAAGAAAAATAGCAGAGACAAGCAAGGGTTCCGGCAGCATTGTCAGTGGTTAGTAGAACTGCTTTCACAGAGACACGTTTTTGTGATATTTCCCAGCTTTGAACTAAAGTCAAATAAAAAGCGTTAAACAGTTGCAGACACCAATCATTTCAAAACTAATTGGAGTATTTGGAAATCTTTATTGCAAAGGATATCTTTTCAATTTTCATAGCATATTTATTTTGTTTGAGGTAAAAACATAATGAATGAGCTTTAAGATAGAAAGCATAGCATCATAGAACCAGATGCAGCCTCAGGCAGGTTTTTATCAAAAAGGTTAATGAGTTGTTATTAAATTAATAAGCTTCTTCTGACTCTAGGTATGATAATCATGAGAGGTTTGGCAAAGTGGTTGACAACCAGTTATCTAGAACCTGTAATTTTACATTCTTCAGCTCTTAGTTTGAGAAAGGCTGAAAAAGTTAAGTTTCTACTCACAAAAACAAAAGTACTGGGTACCACTGCATATTGTCAAGATTTCCAGGGAGTTCCAGATAAACCTACCTCAAGGCAGGAAACACAAACAAAGGCAGCAACATCAAACTCCCTCATTCACCAAATGCCACATAGTAGAGGAGGTTTTCAAGTAATGAAAGCGTAGCAAAACTAATGGTGGCACCTGAGCATGCCTGCAACTCTCAAGCTGAAACTGCTGAAAGAGCAAAAGAGTTTATCCTTACAAAATTGATGTAATTCTTCTTGGTAATAAACAAGCAATATATTGATACAAACAAATAGTTTTTAAAAACTCATGAATGCTTTAATATCGATCTCTCCCAGGAGCTTAGCTGTTCCATTGATGCAATCTTCCTGGTGTAACATCATTGAACTGCCTCAAGTTGTGCTATTAATTTGGAAGGCAAATATCTTCCATAGAACCAGCATAGTTTCCTGAAAGTTCTCAGAATCCATCTGGCCATTCATCTGCACATTGCCACCATCTTGAAACAAGACATTCTTGTTTCATATCAATCCCAGATCATGCACTGTATTTGACTGGAGGATTGCCACTCCTTTTGTTCCAAAGTGATCTTTGTTGCAGCATATTAGCACAAGCTGACTGATAGTGGAGGGCTTGAAATTTTCCTGCATAAAATTGCATGCTGTTTCCTTCAACCCATTTATATATGGCATCAAGATCTTTCTGTTGAAGATTAACATTGAAAGGTTTCTTGACTGCTTGTGCTAGTTTTGTATTGTCAGCATAGCTAGAAAGTGTGGATGTTTGTGTAACTGATGGCATATCTGAGAGAGCCACGATAAACAGCAGCAGCCCTAAGCCAGTTCCCTGAGGTACTCCACTTGCTATTATTGTCTCCTTGGAGAGGACCCCATTGGCTGCCACAGCCTGGCTTCTATCTTTTAAGAAATCTGTAACCACTCCTCCAGTTTTCCAACTATGCTGAGTCCTTGTAACTTGTGGCATCATTCTATGATTAACTTTAACAAGAGCCTTTTCAAAATCAAGGTTTATCACATGTTTGAGCAATTCATTAGTTGTTGCAACATCCAGTTATTATGGTTGCAGAAGCTGTGTAAGGTGGCTTCTTCCCGAGCAGAGGACAAACAGCATATCAGGGAGCAAGTCATTCCATTTCTAAGGGTAATACATTCACGAAACGATAGTAAGATATTTTAAACTTTTAAACCTTTTAAATAATCATACTTTATATATTTATACAACTATAGCTTAATACAATATTATTTTGGATGTATATCTTCTCTGATGATTTTTTTATGTATCCATTTTCCATGCTGGCATGGGTTGGACGGTTTGACTGAGGACTGGCAGGCCAGTAGGCTGTACCAGACTCCAATCTGATCTGGCAAGGTTTCTACAGCTGGATGCCCTTCCTAATGCCAATCACTCCGAAAGTGTAGTGGGTGCTTTTTACATGCCACCAGCATGGGAGCCAGTCAGGTAGCACAGGCATCGACTCATCATTAAATAGTGCTTTTTATGTGCCACCAACACGGGTACCAGTCACATGGCACTGGCATTGGTTACAACTACGATTTCCATTTTCATCTCGATTTTGATTTTGCTCGACTCGGTAGGTCTTCTCAAGTGCTGCATATCACTCGATGACTCAATGGTACTTTAAAATGGACTGGTTATGCATCACTGGTATCAGCAATGGCTCTGATCTCACTTTACTTGCCAGGTCTTCTCAAGCACAGCATATCTTCAAAGGTCTTGGTCTCTTGTCATTGCCTCTGTGTGACCCAGCGTTCCAGGGTCATGCTTTACCATCTCATCCCATGTCTTTCGGGGTCTCCCTCTTCTACAGGTTTCCTCCACTGCTAAGGTGTGCCACATCTTCACACAGCTCTCCTCATCCATATACAGCACATGACCATACCATTGCAGTCGTCTCTCTTGCACACCACATCTGATACTTCTTACGTCCAACATTTCTCTCAGGGGACTTACACCCTGTCATGTATGCACACTGACATTATGCATCCAGCGGAGCATACTAGCTTCAATTCTTGCAAGCCAACACATGTCCTCAACAGTTATGGCCCATGTTTCACTGACATGTAGCATGGCTGTTCCCACACATGCATCATACAGTCTACCTTTCACTCTGAGCGAGTGACCCTTTGTTGCAAGCAGAGGTAGGAGCTTTCTGAACTTTGCCCAGGCTATTCTTATTCTAGTGGCAACACTCTCAGATACCTCCAATACAGACTTG
Source organism: Octopus sinensis (assembly GCF_006345805.1). Classification (NCBI taxonomy): domain Eukaryota; kingdom Metazoa; phylum Mollusca; class Cephalopoda; order Octopoda; family Octopodidae; genus Octopus; species Octopus sinensis. Next base: position 590,633 of record NC_043001.1, on the reverse strand, counting down.
GTCACCTAGGTAGAGGAAGCTATCAAGTACTTCTAGTTTCTCTCCCTGGTATGTGATGGAATCTGTTTTTGTACATCTTCAGTGTTTATTGCCCCTGTGCATCTGCCACACTCAAAAAACTACCTTTTCAGTTACCCTTCTTCTGATATTGCTGCACCTCTTATGTGTCCATAGCTAACACTGAGTACATCTTATGGAGTTTGCCTTTTCTACAGATCGAGTAGGACCATCAACCTGAAGGGGTTTCTGATTTGTCCACCTTCCTACTTGCTAGGACTTGGGTTTTTGCATGATTGACTCTAAGGCCCTTTGATTCTAGACCTTGCTTCCACACTTGAAACTTCATCTCTAGTTCTAGTAGTGACTCAGCTATTAGAGCATAGAGGAGCTCCCAAGGGCAGCCTGTCTTGAATTACTTTGTTATTGCCTGGAGGACTATGATGAATAAGAGGGGGCTGAGGACTGATCCTTGGTGAACCCCTACTTCTACCCGGAATTCTTATAAACATTCATATAAACATATATGCACATATATATATATATATATATATATATATATACACACATATATATATACATATATACACACACATATACCTATACATACATATATGCATACATGCATACATACATACATTACATTATGGCTGCCCCCTCGTTATCGAGTATGGCTATTGCACGAAGCTTAACTGTTACTGGTGCTGTGATCGAATGTGACGTTTTAGCCCAGCTAAAGATCTACAATGTCTTGTGCAAAATTGGCAACTAAGACCTTTACTGGTAATAGCCGGCTGTAGTTGTAACTGGGCTTCATGTACCTTTGCATACATACATACATACATACATACATACATACATACATACATACATATATATATATATCTCGGGGTGGTTGATGTTAGGAAGGGCACCCACCCATAATAACCATGCCAATACAGACACAGAAGTCTGGAGTAGTCTTCTGCCTGGCCAACTCCTGTCAAACCATTCCGCTCTTGCCAGCATGGAAGGTGGTCATTAAGCAATACGAGTGTGTGTGTTAAATGACACAAGTATGGAACACTTACACACACGACTCTGAGATTCTGATTTTTGTCATTTAATAAACTTAGTCCACTATTCAATGGATACTCAGATCTACACTCATATGCACAATATGTCTAAAACAAAACATGAAGTTCTTTATAAGATATTCAGTTACACCATCCTACATGTATTTCATTAACATAACGTGATTATTAGCAATGCAAGTTGTATAATCCAATTGTCCGAGAAGTGTACCATATTAGCAGGATAGATGGAGAAATAGTTGTAAGGTTCATTCTCAGCTGGTCATTCTACTTCCAACAAATAGTAACAACATAGAATGTAAACTAAAACATAATACCAAGCCAAGACCCACAACTCATTCTAAAAATAAAAAGTACATAACAGACACAGAAAATTCGTAAACCCCAAAACTGAAATGAAGTTCCACAAGCAGAGATTATCCAAATAAAGCCTCCTAATAAGCTACCACAAACATCTCAGGGACAAAATATGATAACATATATTAAACAACACTACTCTTATACAAGTAAAGAGTCGCAATATAGCTTTATAATTAATTATGCACTGAGTGTAATTTTTCCTGTTCATTGTAGCAAACCTTACATGAGTGTACCTGTGTGCTGTAAGGAATATAGTGTAAAATATACAATATAATGAAATGCAAGTGTGTCTGAAGTATGATGTAAGAGAGAGAATATTGTTGTGAAATGTAAATATATGAAGTTGTTTTTCTCTTTAATAATTTTAGTTCCACCTGACCCACCACAGATTTTAGAAGCACCAATTGCCGCAGTTATATTAGGAAAACCTACCAATATTACATGTCTTGTGAAAAATGGGAAACCAGGAGCTAAAATTACGTGGTACCTGGCAGGAAAGTTGATGAATCGGAAATTATATTCAACTGAAATGTTTACTAAACCAAACAAACGAGTTGATACAAAAGGCAATATAATGTTAATACCTAAAACAGAACATTCTGGAAAACTACTAGAATGCCATGCTATAAATGAAGCTTTACAAAATCCATATGTGACAAGGGTTACATTAAATGTTCAATGTAAGTAGTCTTCTTTTTCTCTCTTCCTTTCTTTGTATTTTAGTATTTAATATGTTTTTATTACTTGCATTACAGATTACACTACAGAACAAAAAACTTATGACCATCCCATTTTTTGGTTCTTTTTATCTGTCACAGTGTATCTGGGATTAGAGATGATTTAATTAAAGACACTAACGTAGGATTTGAGGGAGGTTTTGGTTGTTATTTCCAGCAGATTATGCAATCACATAGAAGTTCCCTTGTTGGCTCGTTATTACTTTAGTAATGAAGGCCAGGTCAACAAGAGGATTGACTGTTCAATCACATCAATGCTATGCTGTATAGAGAGCTGACAAGAGACTTAAACAAATCACTAAGTCTACCTTGGTGTCATGGTTGGAAAGAGCTCATTATTATGATCTGTGGAAGTGAAATTAAAAAAAGTTCACTCTACATGACAAATTATTCAGTGACTCTCAAGTTGACTAAGTCTCAGACTAGGTTGTCTTTCCATAGAAACGTTACACTGAGGCAGTGACTTAATAATCTAAGTTATAAGTCTGAGCACTATTCTCATCATCGTTCTGTTCCTATGATCGAATGGATGTCTCAAGTTCTGACAGGCAGTAAGACAAAATCTTCTGTACAGGACAATAAACAAATCCTTGTAACACTTATGAATTGTGCATATAAAAAGTCATCATGATCATCACCCTTATCAACATGACCACCGTCAAATCATTTGAGTCAATGAAGGAACGTCTGCATGGTTGTTCAACTTACTAGAAATAGCAGTCAGATCTCAAATCTCACTTAAATATTACAATTTTAAAAAGAGCACATCAAATAATGTTGTCTTGGGTATATGAAAGAATATATAGACGTGACTAGAATATTTGATGGTGTGTTTGCTTAATCAGAGTTAATCTGTGACAATGTGTTCATCCCACAAACAATGTAAGTTTTCCTAAAGCACTTGTAGCATTAGATATTCTAACATTGATTTTTTGTCGAGTGTACTCTTCAAGATCACTGTACTTCCAAGATGTTTAAATGACCCGACCCATTTGAGTGACATGTTGTTTATCATTGCATCTGATTCTTGAGTATGTCCTGCCTCAGGCCTTGGTTGGAATAGAACTCCAATCTTATTGATACTGATAGTCAGTCCAAAAAAGCATAAACTGCTGCAGAAAACCTCTCAACCATTTCCTGGAATCCCTCAAATGCATGAGAAATCAAAGCACAATAATAATACTTTACAAGGATGAAAAGCAAAGTTAGTCTCAGCTGGATTTGATTACAGGAATTTAGAACTGAACCCAAATATGGAGACTGGAAGCAGGAACAATTATGATGATAACTGATCCATTGGGAATGAAAAAAAAAACAACAGGCAGACAGATACATAACCAAAACCCCAAGACTTACAAATAAGTACATTATTCAGAAAATAACACAACTACTACTACTGCTGCTGCTGCTGCTGCACACCATACATACATTGTGTCAATCAATTTCAATACAGCAAAAGGAACATAACTAAAACAAAAGAAAGCACATATCCGGCATGTACTTAGCAGTGGAGGGCAATTACACAATAACTATAAGATTGTTGAAATAATAATAATAATAATAATAATGATAGAACATTTAAAAGAAAAAATACATCAGGAAAATGTAAATAGAAGCCACACAACAATGCCAAATAATATAAACACTGAAATAGTAAAGCACGAAGACAAACATAACATTTCCAACAAAAACGATGTAAAAAAAAAACAACAAACCCAGACTGTAAGGATGCATAATTATGCACGACAAGCAGCAAGCCAAAACACAACAGACAAACATACGGATGAGAAAGAAAGCAACACAAATCTAAAACCTGGAAATAACGAAGGGGAGCCTAATGATTATGATAATATAAAAAGTAGAATAATCAAAGAACTGAAAACCACAGAGCTCAAAATGGACAACCAACCATACCTCCTAAAAATCAAAATAGACAAAAAAACAACATCAATTATAAATCGCATAAATCTAGCCATCACGGAACTGGTAGCCACTGAAACAAATAGCAATATCACTGAGCTAAATGACTTAGTATATGCAGCAGCCACTTCAGCCACAAAAGAAGCTGGATACTCACTCAAACCCATCCAAACAGGAGTACCACCATCCAAACAAACCCTGAGGATAAATAACATCCCCCCAAAAATACAAAAAATGAGAAAAGATCTGTCGATTCCTAATGAAATCAGTAGACAATCAACGCTACTGAGCAACAAAAAGAAAACAAAAATACTGTGCAAATACAACATCACAGAAAAAGATTTACCTGAGATAAAAGAAAAGCTGAAGCAAGATATCCTTGCCAAAGCACAAAGGATCCGCCGGTATGAGAAACGCCAACGTTTCTTTGAACAAAACAAGCAGTTCAACTCCAACCCCAAAAAAGTTCTACCAAGAACTTGGCAAAAATAAAATAGACATCACTGCAACACCTACGGCAGAAAAAGTGGAAGAATTCTGGAAAGACATATGGTCGGCGAATGAACAACCAAAAAAAAGGAGTATTAAAACAACAAACTTAACATCTGAGCAATGTTGGACTCCCATAACAACTGAAGAGGTCACCCAGGCACTGCAAAGACTAAGCAACTGGAAGGCACCTGGGCATGACAAGATCCCAACTTCTGGTTGAAATATCTGACTGGAATGCACAAAAAGCTGACTGAAAACTTTAACAACATACTGGCAGAACCAGAGAAAATGCCTGAATGGCTCATGAAGGGGAAAGCCATCTTAATTCCCAAATCCAATGAGACAGCAAAACCAGAAAACTGCAGGCCTATAACCTGTCTCCCTACCATGTACAAAGCATTTACTGCAGTAATATCACAAAGATTGAACAAGCACCTGGACGAAAACAACTTGTTTCCAGAAAAGCAGAAAGGATGCCGCAACTGCTCATATGGCTGTAAAGATCAACTAATGATCAATAAAGCCATAACTGAAGACAGCTACAGAAAGAAGAAAGGCCTCAGTATGGCCTGGATCGACTACAGAAAGGCGTTTGATAGCATCCCCCACACATGGATCCTCGAAACACTAGCCTTTAACAAAGTAGCACCAACAATTATAAAATACATAGAATACTCTATGAATAAATGGCAGACAGTGCTACAGCTCCAAACAAAAGAAGGACTCTTGAAAACCAGAGCCATCCCCATTAGAAGAGGAATATTCCAGGGAGACACGCTCTCTCGACTTCTTTTCTGTTTGGCACTGTCACCTCTATCTGATATAAATGCTACAGCAAAACGATCAGCCACCTTTTATATATGGATGACCTAAAACTATACGCTACAAATGACAAACAGCTGGAAACACTACTAAAGACAATTCATGGATTTACCAAAGAAATAGATATGAAATTTGGATCAGAAAAATGCACCAAAATAACCCTGAAAAGAGGAAAACTAGTTAAGAGTAGCAACATCACAGAAGATAAAGCCAACGAAATAAGAGAATGAGACCAAAGCCAAACTTACAAATATTTAGGAATCCATGAACTAGATAAGACACAACACACACAAATGAAAGAGAAACTAAAAAAAGAATATTATAGACGAGTTAGATCAATACTAAAAACAGAGCTCAATGCTAAAAACAAGATAATAGCTATTAACACTTTAGCTGTCCCAGTTATAAGTTACAGCTACAATATCCTTAACTGGACGCTAAATAAACTAACCAAAATAGATAGGAAAACAAGAAAAATAATGACAGGATCTAGGATGCTCACCCAAAATCTGACATAGAAAGGCTATATATACAACGTATAGAAGGTGGTAGAGGCCTTATAAAGCTGGAAAACTGTTATAAAATAACCACCATAGGACTGCAAAAATACCTTCTCCTGAAGCAAGGAAAACTGATACAAATAGTGGCAAAACACAAGCAAAACAAAAAACTGTTCTCAGTATTTAAGGAAGCTGACAAATACAAACAAGAAATCATACCACCTAACAAATATGAAGAAGAAGAAGAAGAAGAAGAAGAAGAAGAAGAAGAAGAAGAAGAAGATGATGATGATGATGATGATGATGATGATGAAGAAACAACAAAAGCTATAAAACAAATGAAATCCATACTAAAAATAGAACAGCAAAGAACCATGATAAAACGATGGTAAATATTGGACTAAACTAAACGCAAAAGAAATAGACAAAGAAAAATCCCAGCAGTGGTTGAGAAGCTCAGGACTCAAAGCAGAAACAGAGGGATTTTTAATTGCAGCACAAGACCAAAGCCTCCCCACCAGAAATTACCAAAAACATGTAATGAAAAGAAATATTACAAGTAACTGCAGAATATGTGGAGATGGACAAGAAACAATAAATCATATTATCTCTGGTTGCCTAGTCTTGGCTAAAAAGGAATATATTCACAGACATGACAGAGTTGGAACCTACATACATTGGAAGCTATGCCAACATTATGGAATAACAACAGAAAAAAGATGGTATAGGCACACACCAGAAAAAGTCACAGAAAACGAGAAAGCAACCATACTCTGGGATATTCCAATACACACAGATAGAGAAATTAAGGCCAACAGACCAGATATAGTTGTCAGAGATCATGAAGAAAAATAATGCTTTCTAATTGATGTATCAATACCAGCAGATGACAACGTGTCTCTAAAAGAAATGGAGACACTTTCAAAATACAAAGACCTGGAAATAGAGGTAACCAGAATGTGGAATCTGAAAACAGAAACAATTCCTATCATAGTGGGTGCATTAGGCATGATAAAAAAATATTCAGACAAATACATAACAAAAACACCAGGACTTACAAACACATATAACATACAGAAAATTGCACTACATCCTACGCAGAACACTTTCAATACAATAACCATCAGAGCATCACAACAAATCACAGCACATACCCAAGCACACAGAGCTGTGCTCGGTAGTGAAGCACGATATAAAAATAAAAGTACTGAATAATAATAATAATGTCACAAGAGAAGGCACCACTTGAAACCTTTAGTGATTTGTTATTGGTTGCTTTCAAGTAAAGAATAACCAGTAACTAAGAACTATCCGAGAGTCTGTCAGAATAACAATAATAATAATAATAATGATAATAATAATAATAATAATAATAATAATGATAATAAAAATGATGATGATGATGACAATGATGATGGTGATGGTGATGATGATGATTATTAATTATATTATTAGTCATAAGGGCTTATATAAAACAACATTAAATGACATGCAGCAACATAAAATCAAAAATGGGACAATACAATGGGTTTTTTCAGCATGTAAACAATAAATCATCATCATCATCATCGTTTAACGTCCGCTTTCCATGCTAGCATGGGTTGGACGATTTTAACTGAGGGCTGGCAAACCAGATGGCTGCACTAGGCTCCAATCTTGATTTGGCAGAGTCTCTACAGCTGGATGCCATTCCTAATGCCAACCACTCCGAGAGTATAGTGGGTGCTTTTTACATGCCACCGGCATGGGGGCCAGTCAGGCGGTACTGGCAACGAGCTCGCTCAAATCCTTTTACACATGCCCCCCGGCACAGATGCCAGTAAGGTGACTTTGGTAATGATCACACTCAAATGGTGCCCTTTTACGTGTCACTGGCACAGAAGCCAGTTGGCTGCTCTAGCAATGATCACGCTCGGATGGTGCTCTTGGCACCCTACTAGCACGGGCACAAGTGCCAGTAAGGCGACGCTGGTAACGATCACGCTCAAATGGTGCCCTTTAAGTGTCACTGACACAGAAGCCGGTTAGCTGCTCTGTCAACGATCACACTCGTATGGTGCTCTTTGCACCCTGCTAGCATGGACACCAGTCATCGAATTTGATTTTGATTTTGCTTTTGATTGATTTGATTTCGCTTGCCTCAACAGGTCTTCGCAAGCAGAGTTTTAGGAAAAGGTACGCATAAGTGGGCTGGTTACGCCCCTGGCATAGGTCATGAGATTATGGTTTCATTTGGCTTGCTGGGTCTTCTCATGCATGGCATATTTCCAAAGGTCTCGGTCACTAGTCATTACCTTGGTGAGGCCTAAAGTTCGAAGGTCATGCTTCACCACTTCATCCCAGCTCTTCCTGGGTCTACCTCTTCCACAGATTCCCTCAACCGCTAGGGTGTGGCACTTTTTCACACAGCTGTCGTCGTCCATTCTTGCCACATGACCATACCAGAGCATGCATCTCTCTTGCACACCACATCTGATGCTTCTTAGGTCCAACTTACATTCTGTCGAGTATGCACACTGACATTACACATCCATCAGATCATACTGGCTTCATTTCTTGTGAGCTTACGCATGTCCTCAGCAGTCACAGCCCATGTTTCACTGCCATGTAGCATGACTGTTTGTACACATGCGTCATACAGTCTACCTTTTACTCTGAGCGAGAGGCCCTTTGTCACCAGCAGAGGTAAGAGCTCTCTGAACTTTGCCCAAGCTATTCTTGTTCTAGCAGCTACACTTTCAGTGCATCCACCTCCGCTACTGACTTGGTCACCTAGGTAACAGAAGCTATCAACTACTTCTAGTTTTTCTTCCTGGAATGTGGCAGAAGTTGGTCTCTGCACATTTTCAGTGTTTATTGCTCCCAAGCATCTGCCACATACAAAAACTTTCTTCGCAGTTAGCCTCCCTTTGATATTACTGCACCTCTTATGTGTCCATTGGTTACACTGGGTAAAAATTAAACAAATTAAAACTCCCAATAGGGAAGCACTCTAAGGTCCTCGTGGAAAAACCCACAAAAGCTATGGCTGCCTGATCAACAGGGCAAAAGCCCTTCTCCTTTAATTCCTTTTTTTACCGGTTTATGAGCAGAATTGGTCCTTTCACACTGGCCTTTCTTCTAACATTCACCCACCTTTCAACAAACTTGCTAGAAGGCAACACTTTCCTCTCCACCCTATCCCAAACCCTAACCCAAAGTAAGGAAACCCTCCTTGTGACAGTTAAGAATGAGAGAGTATTGAGAGCAGAAACAAAAGGGAATAGAAAGGAAGAAGTGCAAAAAAGGATATGAAGAAGAATTATGCAAGAAGGAACTACACAATCGATTCCATGGAGCTACAACAGAAGTTGCTGGAAAACAGAGGTGGGATTGGCTAAAGAAAGGAACACTGGAAAAAGAGACTGAGAGCATTATACTGGCAGTGTAAGACCAAGCTTTGGCCATGGATTGGAGGGTCAACCTTTGGAATGAGCAAGTGTCTCTGCTCTGCTGCATCTGTAGAAGAGTGGATGAAACCATTGCCCATATCATGAACAAATGCCATAGACTTGTCCAAAGCCACAATCAGGTAGCAAAAGTGCTACATTGGAAACTGTGCAAAAAGTGGGGTCTAGAGGGAGGCAAGACGTGGTATGATCACCAACTGCAGAGAGTGGTGGGGTTGGAGACTAGCAAAATCCTGTGGGGATTTTCCAATCAAAGCATATCAGGGGCTTGAGCATAACAAACCAGACCTAGTGGTGGTGTATATGATGCACCATATATGCTATATAGTTGATGTTGCATGCCCCTTTCACCCACAAATACTCAAGAAGGAAGGCAAAAAGATAGATAGATACAACCCTCTTAAGTACAAAATAGCCCACCCGTGGAAAATGAAGAAGGTGAAGATAGTACCAATTATCATTGGGTCCTTGGGAACAGTTTCCGAGGGCATCAAGGAGAATATAAAGGAAATTGGAATAGAGTGTCCAGTAGGACTGTTACAAAATGTTTGCCTCCTCGGCATGGCCAGAATAATCAGGAAAGTATTATATAGCTGAAAAGAATGGATAGCTTGGTACTGTGGGCTGCAGGTAGCAAGCCAGCTATGCATATAAGACTCCAGGAGCTCCAACAAAACCTGTGATAAAGATAAATAATATGATTAAAAATATCCAGACAAATCCATAAACAAACACTGGGACTTACGAATGTGTATAACACACAGAAAGTAACACTACCAGGCACTGTGCACGTTGTACATGAAGCACTTTCACTACAGTGACAATAATAGCACCACAACAAACCACAGCACATACTCAAGACATGCAAAGCTGTGCTCAGTAAAGGTCATGCCTATAATATTTGGTTGATTGGGAAGAGTAAGCTAAGATGTAGACAAATTACTGAGGGAGATTGAAATAGAATGCCCAGTAGAGCTCCTGCAGAAAGTTTGTCTGTTAGGGACAGCAAAGATTGTCACGAGGGTTCTAAGCACTTGAAAGACTGCTAGAAACTTGTGGATACCTAAGGTTACAGATAGTAGCCATCTATCTGCATAATTCCTACCAGGAATAAGACCAAACCTGAGCCAAGCCATAATAATAATAATAATAATAATGATAATAATAATAATAATAATAATAATAATAATGATAATGAAGGAGATGACAAAACATTGGTGATTGGCAATATTCACTGCTGAAGCAAACTCACTCACACATGCAAGCACAATGAAACATAAAAATAAGACAGAGATTGTAATGTATAATTGTAATAAGTTTGCATATATTTGGGTCTCTCATTTAGTATGTTTGCTCTTAGCATCTCTCTATTTAATCCTACAGCCCCTGAAATAGCCAATCATTCACTCTCTCTCCTGTTCATTGTGCCACACCACCCATGTTACGAAGAATAACATATGTTCTCCTTTTTTAAGATGTATGATTTGAGAGAGAAGGAGAAACCAGAAATAGATTTTATACAAAATATTTTAAAAGGATTTTATCTTTTTAATTATACACAAAATTATTTTTTTGCACTTGTATTTTTTGAGTTTGAAAGAGTTAATTCTATGCTAAAGAGACAGCACACAATCTCCCAATCAGGTTTGCTTTGTACTTCCTAAGAAGGCAAAACAAAATGTTATATTGTAATATCAAAGGAATATTCATTGATTTATGATAGGAGCTATATTGTTTTGAAGCAATGTTATTGATAATCTAAGAGTTACAAAACTCTACGATAAAACTCAATTATGTTCCTTGATATAAGATATCTAAACATTCAAAATCCAATATGTTAAAATTAGGTCTTTTGTGATGATATATGAAACGTTGCTTTTCTTCATATTTCATAACATACCTGATATTTTTATGTAAACAATATGCAAAATAGAATATTATGTGTCATACTGTAGATATATTTATTGTACAAACCATGGTATAAAACCTTAACTATCCTGTTTTGTGTCATATAGCACTCGTGAAATATAACGTTCTCCACACAAATCAATGTTATTGTGATTTATGATCATCATCATCATAAAATACAATAGAAATTAAGGCAGAAAACATTTAAGCAACAAAATACTAAAATTTTACATCATATGTGAGTAGAAGAGAGATTTACTAAAAATGACCAAAGAACCTACTCTGGGATAAATAGTTAACTCTTTCATGTTCAAAGGTATTTGTCAATGACTGACCAACCCAATTAACTGTTAAAATTTCCTCAGATAATCTGGTATCCAATCTTGGCAGCAACATAAACTGGGGTTATGAATTAACTGTTAAGAGTCTTATGTAGTTTATATTAGACATATATCCACCATATTTGACAGACACAGAAAAAAACCAACTGGTCTCACTGACAGGATTTCATGCATTTATCTGTCAATTGCATTAAAATCTTAGTAATTAGTTAATAATTTGGTTCATTGCTAACATCAAAATAAAGGGGAACACATCACTACATCAGAATAATCTTTCTGCTAGCACAAAATGATTGTTCAACTATTTTGTGAAGTAAAAATAAGAAACAATTGTAGAAACCTTAATTTGAAAAGGCAGAATGACAAGTATTCGATGGTGTAATTAGCTATGCATTCACTTGGTAAACAATAGATAAGGGGATCAAATACTGGCAATGGGCCTGTTTGAGTATTGTCAGTGTAAAATTAGTGATTATAATATGTTTTCTTTCCATGTTGGCATGAGCTGGATGGGATCTGCTTCATCATATTATTTTATCCTTTGTGAGAATTCAGCCTTCTGAGAGCAGCTATTGGTACTGATTTCCATGTCTTCTTTCATCTTGCTTCTTCCATGCAGACTAAGGAGTCGACTTGGGTTTACTTGACCGGTTTTCACCCAAATATCATCCTTCAATGATCAAGTTTCCTATGCCATTAGTAAGAATTCCTGTTTCCCACTCCTGTAGAAATAGGATTCCCATTGATGTTCCCTTTATTGTTATAGTTTAACCCCTGATCAAGCAAACCTATGTTAAACATTCTCATCATAAAAATTCCTTCCTATTTTCAAGCATAGTATATGCAGGACTGCATTAACTATAAGGATTATAGGGTGATACAGTTATGACCATCCTGTCTTTTCTTAAAAGGTATCTAGGACTACATTATTCAATATGACCTTCTGGTTGGAGGTGCAGTTTGAAGAAAATTTGCATGCGCTTTCCAGCAAGATGAGTATCTACATACATAGTCCCCCGTTGTCTTGTTATACCATGTAAAATGCAAATTTTTTAAGTGGATAACGTATTGGTCAAGCTGTCCATATGTGGAGAGTAAAAATCTGCAACTGATTGTTCTGATGTGTCAGTGGACACACAAATTCCACACACTTTACATAGTTTGCTTAAACTGTCAAGAATTCAAATTCAGATTTTCTGGAAAAATTTCATGATTAGACAGGAATCACATCCAAGAGTTAGTGTATCATTATCTCTCATTCACTGAATCCCATGATATCGGACAAAAACCTGAAGCCCAAGAAAACTTTAGGACACTTTTAGACATAAGAGTTTATTGGAAAAGAAATATTGGCCCCACTATATTTGCTTGCATAGATTACATATAAGAGGGGCAAAATGAAATTTTGTCAGATTATTTATATGAAAATCTAACCCATTTTGCCTTCTATTTTAGATTTTTCCTTCTTTAATTATTTTTTTAATGATTTATTTATCCACTTATCCAGATCCTCCAGATATTACAATGAAAATAAATATTACAGGAAAAATTAGGCAAGGAATGAATGTACAGTTAGCATGTGAGGGTTTTGCTAATCCACAACAGATTAAATGGAAGTAAGTAGTTAAATTATTTTGTTTTTGATTTTTTCTTTGTTTTTGTTTTGTTTTGTTTTTTATATATATATTTTTCACTTCTCATACAAGTGAGATAATTAAATGAGATATGTTGTTTTATCAATCCCACCACCAAATGTTTCTTTTACAACTGGATTTTCTTCCTGCTTTTAATTGTTCAACCTTGAAGTAGAAACTAAATTTGTTATGGCCAATGATGTAAATTACAACAACTTAGTTGTATCAGAGATGCATTTAGACTTTTATATGCCTTGCATGGTTCATGGAAACATTTGCAAAATGAATATAAAAATTATACAGAGAGAAAGAACTTTCTAAGACACATTGTCTAACGGCAAAACAAATCTAGGTTTTAAGCAAAAAATATACAGTAGGTATATTGTATAATCTTTATAAGAGAAATGACATATACTTGATAAATACACATCAATAAAGATTTTCTCTATCTTATGGCATTCAGACATTTTAATTTAACAAAAATTTTCCAACATCCCTCCATTTATGTATTAAAAGATGTATGCATATGCGTGCACGCACACACATGAACACACACACACACACACACAGTGGAAATGACAGTCTCTGTTACTTCTCAGAGTTTTATGTTTATTGCTGTTTGTATAACAACAATAAATGCAGAAGACATAGAGTTTTTGTGAATGAATTGATGTTTAGAAGTTAAAACAACACCAAAGGACATCTGATGTCTGAAAACTTTAAAAGTAAAGTGTCTCTTGAATTCTTGATAGAATAGTAAAGTGAACTTACAATTGGTTTTGATCAGCTGAACAATAAATTAATGTATAAGTGGCTGAGTATCACACAGACAGCTTTACTCTTAACATAATTCCCAAACTGAATCTGCAGGATGCAAAAGGTGATGAGGCTGGACCTTTGAATTCAAGATACAAACACACCTTTAGTGATGAGAACAATCATTATTAAAATGATTGAGTTAAAAAGAAAAGGCAGGGGGATAAAACATTGAAATTTTAATTCATCCTCATCATCATCATCATTTTATGTTCATCTTCCATACTGGCCTGAGTTGGATGGTTTGACAAGAACAGGCAAGTCAGAAGAATACACCAAGCTCTGCTATCTGTTTTGGCATGGTTTCTATAGCTGGATGCCCTTCCTCACATCATTCATTTTTCAGAGGGTACTTGGAGGGTACTGGGTGCTTTTTATGTGGCACCAGCAGCAGCAGCAGCGAGATCACCAAGTAACTTGCAAGGCAAGACTCCTTAACTGAGGAGGGGGGGTAGTATGAGGGGAGAAAATGCTTTGCATTAGAAGAGAGACCTGACTCCCTTAGATGGAGAAGAGACAGAGAGAGGGGAGAGAATGATGGTGAAGATGTAACAGAGAAGGGGCAGAAGCTGTACACCAAAATGACAGTGTCGTGTATATAGAGAAGTAGACCAGGATTGGAGAAAGTAGGTTGGTGGGTGAAGTCAGGAGATTTTGAGAGAGAAGGGGAAGAGAAAGGGGAAGGATTTAACAGGGGCAAATCGTTGGACGCTTGAGGGAGAATGGAGGGTAGAGGTGGGTACATCTATAATGAACATGGATGGGTTGTGGGAGAGAGGTGGACGTCAATAAAATATGGATTGAGGCAGGAAAGTGAATCTGGTCTTTAACAGACCAGTGACAACTCCGGACACTGAATTCACTGCATCAAGTATGTTAACATCCAGGCTGGATGCCTTTCTTGTTGCCAATCCTCACCTGCTTCTAAGTAATCATCATCATCATCACTTTTTAAAGTCTGCTTTCCATAGTGACATGGGTTGGATTGTTTAACAAGCAGAAGGCTGCACCAGGCTTCCCCATCTGTTTTGGCACGGTTTTTACGGCTGGATGCCCTTCCTAATACCAACCCCTCCAGATTTGACTGAATGCTTTTCTTATGTGGCACCAGCACAGACGAGGTCACTTTTGGCAATCTTATTTTTATAGCTGGATATCCTTCCAAATTCCAACCATTTTACAGTGTGGACTGGATACTTTTTATGTTCCGAGCGCATTTGGTAGAAAGAATCTGAAGGAAGCCCGTCGTATATGCGTATGTGGTTTTGCGTGTGTTTGTCCCCCACCATCGCCTGAATACTGGTGTTGGTGTATTTACGTCCTCGTTATCTTAGCGTTATCTGCACTGGCAGAGTCACCAAGTAACTTACAAGACAAAGATCCTTTGAGAGGGGATGTGACAGAAACAGGTGTCTTGCTGTAGGGGGAGATGCATGAATAAACAGTAAATAGCTGAACATGATTTAACAGGAGATTGTAAAAGAAAGACAACCTGACACTCATTGACAAATACCAATATCACACACACATGCATATATGTGTGGATGGGTGGGTGGCTGTGTGTGTGTGTGCGTGCATGTACGCATGTATATATCAATGTATATGTATATGTATGTGTTATCAATACCTGCAAAATCCTGACACCAACTGGGAACTTCCACAGAAACAGTGATGTTGACAGGCTCTACTTAAGAAGAAATGAAGGTGGTAGAGGCCTGAGACCAGTGCAGACGGCCTTTGAATGTTATATGGTGTCACTCAGGCTGCACCTGTTAAACAACAGCAGTAAAAATAAATATATATAAATGCAGTCCTGAAAAGTGAAGTGAGCAACATTGTATGAGTTGGTAGTGAACTCCTCAAGAAACATTCCCTTCCTGATGATCTCCTATACAGCCCCAAAACAGCTGGGCTCTCTTACCTCAGAGAAGACCTGGATGGAGAGCGCTCAGCATACAGAATAAAGACTATGCATGGGTATGTTGCCTGGAAGCTTGAAGATGACAGTAGAATTGACACGAAGCACAGCCTCTCTTGGACACAAGACCACTACATTACATCCCACTGGTGGACAAGAGACAGGGATGCTCTTGTAATCCCAAGCTGCCACTGCATGTGTCGGCTGTGTCATGTTTCTGTGGAAGACATTACGCATGTGATAAGCAGCTATCCTAAAATGTCACATCCAGTTTGTGGATGGTTTGTGTGTGTGTGTGTGTGTGTGTGTGTGTGTGTGTGTGTGTGCATATATATATATTTGTTCACACACATCCACAAACTGGATGTGACATTTGCTGACCTACAGTAGAAGAGAGATGTCACCATTTTTTTCCATAGAAGTTGGAATGATTCCCTCTTTGAACTTCTCTGCATTAAAGATCTGAAATGTAAGATTTTCTGAAGCCTGATGATAGAGGCTCGTCTCATCCAATGTTGATTGTATCCATTATGGCCACATACTGAGATAAATTACATCTGCCAACATTATCAGGGATCTCCAAGCCCCAAGAAACAGCTGTTGGTCTTATAACACCTTTCTTCCACCCCTTTTTCTCTGTCGTTTGCACTCTGTGTAAGTTGTATCTATTGATATAACTATCTGGATATTTATACTTAAATATTCATCATCTGTAAGTCTCCACCTTTAGCTTTCTCTCGTTTTGCATGGATACATAAATACATTTTTTTTCATACCAAAACTATTATATTTAATATATTTAATATAATTAATGTACCAAATTTGTTTATCTGCATAATTGCCTATATATATATATATAAGCATACATAAGCATATATTTACATATATATATATATATAAATATTAATAAATATAAGGGTAGCAAAAAATTCTAGAAAAAATTCTCCGCTACCAGCGGTCTAGCGAGAAAGGAAAGATAGTCAAAGACTATATAATATACATTCAAAAATATAAGAAATGGCCATAATAGGACATTCGACTCACTAGAAAGAGCAGCCAAACTCAAACCACTAATAGTTGTAATTCTGAAATTGAAAGAGAAAATTTAATTTATATATAGCGAGAAGTTGAGGTTATAAGAGATAATGGTGTCATTGAAACCCAAAGGTGTCAGGTAATGCTGAATAAGTGCTATAGACAGACCATAGTTAAGTTCCAGATTCGGTGATATTGCAAATAAAGGGTTCAACGTTGGTTCTATGTCAGCGTATGTATATAAGAATTTTTTGCGTAATAAGATAAAAAAACCAAGGCTGTGTAGATATTAGAGCATTTATAGATAGAAGGTCTTATCCTAGAAACAGCTGTAAGACCTTCTATCTATAAATGTTCTAATATCTACACAGCCTTGGGTTTTTATCTTATTATGCAAAAAATTCTGATATATATATATATTTATATACATGCACTCACACACACACACACACACACACACACACATTTATTAATATACATAGTATTAATCAACATTGAGATATATATTTCAAAACTTCTCTCAGTTTTGCATTTCTGCTGCTCATTGGTGTTAAGCAAAAATCTGAAACCCTGTTTTCTGAGGGGGAGAAGCTTCAGCTTTGAATAAATAAACTATCCTGTATGTATTGAGTACTCTACCTCTTTGTAAATTCAAACATGAGTGTGTATGTATGAATATAGACAGACAGAGAGCCAGAGTGATAGAGAGAGAAAGTAAGAGTGATAGATAGATAGAGAGAGAGAGAGGGAGGAGACAGTCAGACCCTGATAATTTCCATTCTGTGGTTTAATGCATATTGGTTGATGTCAGTCTTCTATGGGAAGAGATTGATAAATCTTTGCTTTTCCATTTCATTGTGAGTGGTTGTCCATGATCCTTCTCTCCAAGAATATACCTGATTCTTGGAGACAAACAAAGAAGGAGAATTACTGACTCTAGTTCTTGACTGGTATCCTTTATTTATTGGCCCAAGAAGGATGACAGGCATGCTGATCGTGGCAGGGTAGGAACTCGAGAGGCAAAGCATTCCATCCAAAACTATAATGGTTCTGCCATTTCACAGCCTAAGTGTGCACACACACACACGTGTGTGTATGTGTGTGTGTGTGTCTGTGTGTTTAATACTTTTGCATATGTCTACATCTCTCTACACATTTGTTTGCTTTCCTTTACTTCTCATATAAGGGTTTCCCCCACCATCACCACTGCCATTGATCCCCACCCACACACTGCATATCCATTATTTAATGTATATATATATATACACATATATATCTATACATACAGTATATATATATATTAGTTTCTATCTAATATTCTGCCTTCTTTACTCTCCATCCCCTCCTCTCTCTCTCTCTAATCACTCTCTGTCTATCAATCTCTTTCTTCCCTCTCTTCTTTCTAATCTAATTATTTCATGCCAACTTCATTAATTATTAATTTTATTTACACTGTGTAGCCACAATTAATTGATTCCCTCCTTTTTCTCTCTCATCATTTGTATCTTATACACACACACACACACACACACACATTCTGGGATCTTTATCCCAAAGGATCCATAAATATTAATCATCTGTTTTCTCCATGATTCTACTGAGCAAAGATAATCTCATAATTTCTCTCACCTTTCTCAGTCTCATCCCCTCCCTCCTTCTCCCCTCTCTCTCTCCCGCTCTCTCACAAGTTTTACTCACTCGCTCTCTCATCTTATCTATTTGTCTATCCACACATTCTTTATTACTTCATACCTGGCCACCATATATAAACTCACACACATACTAACACATACACACACACACACACACATGCACACACACGCACACACACACACACACCTTGCACACAAACTAACAATCTCACATATACAATGTACACACACTGAAAATTATTACATACACTCACCCAAACAAAGGGATCTTTGTTTTCCCTACGGATCTATAAACAATAATCATGTTTTTCTCCCCGATTCTGCTGTGGTAAAATAATCCAATAATATACCCCCGTCCCCTTTCCCACACACACTTTCCTCTCCCCTCCATTTGTCTGCTAATCTACTTGTGTTACTTCATGCCTGACCATTCATGCATGCAAACATACACACACACCCCACAGGCAAAAGTCTTTGCATGGTTACCGGAACTGCTAGAAATAGCATCAAGTTTTCCTCAATTCACAGCCTATAGTCTCACAAAAAACAAAAGAAAGCAATAATGTGGTCCTAGCTGTACTGTTTTGGAAAGCAATGGAATGGTTTTGCTGCTGGAATATCTTTGATTATGGCTACTTCTCGTTTCAGAACTACTTTGGGGTTAAACATCAGCAACAGCACACAACGTCTGTTGCTTCAAATTCCAGGACAGGAAGTATCCATCCATGGGTGTGCAAGCAACTTGCAAGAGAAGACAGAATCCCCTCCACTAGGAGGGCAGGGTAGTATTGAGGGAGGTGACTGCGTGCCAATTGATGAGAGATTAAAAGAATAATAGAGGGAGGGGAGATAGATGCCTTGCTGTAGAAGAGATGCAAGGATTCCACAGTTGGAGAAGAGGAGAGAGAAAGAGAGACAGAGTAAAAGAGTATGGGAGAGATGGTGGTGGCGATGTGCCAGAACATAATCTCAAACTAGAGAAGGATTCGTGTAAAGAACAATAGAAGTCATTATCCTGACTATCAGTCATTCTGGAATTAACAGAGTTCTAGTGAATTACTGGAGTTAATAAAGAGAGGGCCAATCAAGTTGTGAGGTTATTAAAGCACTAGTCAAATAGTGGGGTTGACAAAGAAAATACCAGCCAAATACTGGGGGTTGATAAAGTAACAGTCAAGTAGTGATAGTTTATCAAGAGTATAAAAATTGATACAAATGACCGTTGCCTCCTCCCAAATTCCTGGTTAGGTGCCTCTGTAAGTTGTAATATTAGTAATAGTAGTAAGAACAGTGTAATTGGTAAAATTGTTAGAGTATCAAACAAAATACCTGCAGATCTTTACACTCTGAGTTCAAATCTTGATGAGGTCAACTTTGCCTTTCATCCTTTCAGTGTCACTAACATAAAATACCAGTCAACTACTGTGGTTGGTTGAATTGCTTTGATGTGTGGCCTTGTGCCTATCTTAGAAAGTAGTAGTAGTAGTAGTTGTAGTAGTAGTAGTAGGGGGAGGAGGGGGGAAAGAGGGACAGTAGCAGCAATGCAGCTATTTGCATTCTTGCCATTGTATAAATTACTCGTTTGATGCTCTTAGAAAAGAAGATAATTCAAACATTTAATGATGTTGACTGAAAGATTTAAGAGCTGGATGATTTTCAAAGCCTTTGAAAGTGGTTTCAAACCTCTTTGAAAGTCATGTACAACTTTCAAAGCCTCGCCACAAGCATTATGTACTGAGGCAAGGCACACAGTATTCTTTAAAAAAAAAAACAAACAGGTATCACACGTTCTCTGCTGGTTTGTTACTATTAATTTTGGCTCAGAGAAGCAAATTAAAAAGACCAAATAAAATTATATGGTTTCAATAATCACATTTTATAGAATTGTTTGTGTGTGTTTTCTTTTTGGTTGTGTGTATGGTTTTGTGTGTGCTTGTGTCTGTCGGCACAGTTGTGTCTCTTTAGTTCTGCGTGTGTGTGTGTGTATATGTTGTATGTTTATTTATGCATGTACATATGTATGCTCATATGCTGGTGCGTATCTAGGAGGACATATCTGTGCACATCATGTGCTTGTGTGTCTCAGTAACTTGGCATTTCTCTTTGCAGGTGTATGTGTAATCTGTCATGTGCATATATATATATATATATATATATATGTGTGTGTGTGTGTGTGTGTGTATGTCTGTATGTGCATCTGTTTATAAGTGGCTATATTCCCCTGTATGTGTGCATGCATAAATGAAGGCAAGTGTTTGTGTGTGTGTATTGTAGTAGAATGTATATTAGACACCAGTATGAGGTTGCTATTGTAAAAAAGCAGACATATAAAACCAGTATGTCACAAGGCTATCCTATCAAACCAGATATATATTGTATCCACACTGACACTATATACCAACTTCTCTTCAGTATACTATTCATCTATTTCCTTATTCTTATTTATCAATTTTCCCCTATATCTACAGCTATAATCACTATTTTTTATTATTTTAGTAGACTTATTGTTATTGCTTGCTTTCAGTGTTTTTGACAGAATGCAGCTCCATGTGTCTTTCAGCTCCATGTGTCTCCATGGGGCCTACAGCATGTTTTTTTTGTTTTGTTTTGCAAATAGTTTTCATAATGTATGTGTGCAGTGGCTAACTGTGTTATTTTTTACATGTGCATGCGCTATAAGTTTTGTAGTTCTGGGATGTGTGTGTGAGTGTATAGATAGATGGGTATGCATATATATATACATATATGTATATACACACACACGCATATATATATGTGTGTATGTATGTATGTGTGTATGCATGGTTGTGTGTGTGTGTGTGTAGATAAATATACATATATATATATATATATGTATATACACATGTATATATATATGTGTGTGTGTCCCAGAACTACAATACTTACATGACATGCACAACATGTAGAAAATAACACAAACAACAATATCTAAAATATATCCTCTTCTATCTTTCCTAAGGCACTTGTTAAGGATTACAATAAGCATCCTGAATGACTCTGCTTCCAACACATTAGAATTACATTTGTTGTTGTTATCATCGTTATCGGTATAACGAGTGTAGTATATTGGCAGAATCACTACATTGAACAGAATACCATGCAGTTACAGAACTTTATATTCTGTGTTCAAATCCCACCAAAGTCAGCTCTATCTTTTATCACTCTTGAGTTGACAATGAACTTGTCAAGAGATGAGTTTGATGCAACCAACTAACATCTCCACCACGGAACATTTCTGACCTTTTGTGCCGAAATTAGAAAACTACTATTGTCATTTGTCATAAGAGAGCTATGAATGAGCCAGCCAAATAGTGAGAACATTTGCAAAAGAAATGCTCGAAGCCATTTTCTTTACCTGTGCTAATTTATTGCAGATAGAATTTTGAAAACGAAATCTTATATGAACCACCAACGGTCATATGGACCCTAGTCGAGAACCACTGCTCTAAATGCTCTATTTCTTGAGGATCTTTATGTTCTGAGTTCAAATCCTGCTAAGGTCAACTTGGTCTTTAATCTTTCCAGGGTTGATAAAATCAAATACTAAGGAGATTGTATCAACTAACTTCATACTTGCAGGCTTTGTGCCTAAATCATCATCATCATCATCATTAAGGTGGCCAGCAGACAGAATCATTAGCACACTGGGCAAAAGGCTTAGCAGTATTTCGTCCATCTTTATGTTCTGAGTTTAAATTCCACTAGGATCAACTTTGTCTTTCATCCTTTTGGGGTCGATAAAATAAATACCAAGTGAGCACTGGGGTTATTGTAATTGACTTACCTCCTCCCCCGAAATTACTGGCCTTGTGTCAAAATTTTTGATCCATTATTATTATTATTATTATTATTATTATTATTATTATTATTATTATTATTGAGTGAGAGAGCAGTGCATGCCATGAAAGTGACACTGGGGTAAAATATACGAAGCCCAGTATACTCATCATGACTACCCATCTGATAAGGGTACACTAGGCACATGCATCACAACCATATGTGCGTGACATGGTGATCTCATATCAAGATAAATAGCACATGACCTTGCAGGTGGGGCCCAGTTAGAATCTTCAATGACAAAGAGCACAGGCTGTATCATACATGTGATCACAAAAGTACAAATTTTACAACATGTGAAGTAAACACAACAATGTCACTTGGAACACTGCCTCATGAAGGTCACTGCTGGCTCTCACTGCATGCACAACCATGTGCTGCCATCTGTTGGCAGGCTACAGAACTAGATCCAGGAACTTTTTGATATGACCTTCATACAATCCATCTGTAACTATCTTTTATCTTTTACTAGTTTCAGTCATTAGACTGTGGCCATGCTGGAGCACTGCCTGGAAAAATTTTTTGGTCGAATGTATTGTCTTACTATTTTTTTAAAGTCTGGTACTTATCAGTCACTTTTGCTGAACTGCTAAGTTATGGGGATGTAAACATATCAACACTAATTGTCAAGCAGTGGTGGGGGATAAACACAAACAACACAAAGACACACACATACATAGACATATGAATACATATATATATAGTCACTTTATTTCCATAACTTACA
Organism: Octopus sinensis; assembly: GCF_006345805.1. Lineage (NCBI taxonomy): Eukaryota > Metazoa > Mollusca > Cephalopoda > Octopoda > Octopodidae > Octopus > Octopus sinensis. The sequence continues at coordinate 567,394 of NC_043001.1, read as the reverse complement.
AAGCCTTCTGGTTTGTTTACAAATATTATTCACACACACACAAGCACCTACTACACTCTTGGAGTGGTTGGTGTCAGGAAGGGCATCCAGCTGTAGAAACTTTGCCAGATCAAGATTGGAGCCTGGTGCAACCATCTGGTTCGCCAGCCCTCAGTCAATCGTCCAACCCATGCTAGCATGGAAAGCGGACATTAAACGATGATGATGATGATGATGATATGATGGGCATCTTTCAGTTTCCATCTTCCAAACCCACTCACAAGGCTTTGGTGAGCCCAAGGCTATAGTAGAAGACATTTGGCCAAGGTACCACGCAGTGGGACTGAACCCAGAACCATGTGGTTGGGAAGCAAGCTTCTAACCGTGCAGCCATGCCTGTGCCTGTCTTGACTTTATTTCAGCCAAAGTTTATCTTGGACTACAATATTCTATATGTCCCCTGTTTCAGATAGTTAATGTAATTTGTGTGAAGTTTATAAACTTATAAACATATAAACTTACCATGTATTCAATAAGGTGTGTCATTCTTGGTTGAAAGAAAAAGTTTGTCAGCTTAGTGTAGTGTGGTAGACAGCTCTTTGGGAAACTACAGTTTGGATAACAAGACAACTTCAGCCTTAGATACATAATTCCAAGACAATTCCAAGTTAAGATATAAATGCTTTAGCAAGTGTATCCAGCTGTTAAAACATGGCTTGATAGTAATGTCTCCACATGACTAGAACAAGAGAAAAATCTCTGTATTAACAAAGGCAAGCCACCATGAAAAGAAAAATATCCAGGAGCACTGATGCTCTCAGAAATGGTGTGTGTTTCCCCACCACACACAGATAAAAGAGATGTATGTATAATATATAACCATTCTCTTTCATTGTGGAATACCACTAAGGCTGTCTAGTACAGAGATATGTGACAGGGGGGGAGGCGTTGTAGTGGGATTGTGGGGGAGGGGGTGCAATGCCAAGAGAAGTAAATTTGAGCTAGGAGGAAAGAATGAACAGGTAGGATAAGGAGGTGATACTTGGGGGGGGGAGTAGCAGATTATCAATGGGGAAACCAAGGGCTGAGGGTGAGAGATGGTAGAATAGAGCAAGGGAAAGAAAATCATGGAGAACTGATAAAATAGAAAATTGAAAAATGAAGAAAGAAAAACTGGAAAAAAATTGTTTTAAACATTCAAAAAATACTTTAAAGTATTTTTAAAACACTTTCTATGATCAGTGAGAAGGTCTTTGGAAATCCATGTTTGAGAAAATTCAGAAAGTTGTTTCTTTTTTTCTTTTTTTCTTTTTTGAATTTCTAAAGTTTGAAGGTTAAAAGGTTCAGAAGTTTAGAAAGTTTAAAAGGTCTAGCAGTACATAGAAAGAAAGAAAGAAAGAAAGAAAGATAGATAGATAGATAGATAGACAGATAGAGAGAGAGAGAGAGAGAGAGAGAGAGAGAGAAATAGATAGATAGATAGATAGACAGACAGATAGATAGATAGATAGATAGACAGACAGATAGATAACTTTCTTTATTGGCCACATAGGGCTGAACACAGAGGGAACAAATACAAATGTAGAGCTTTTCTTTTTGAAAATGAAAAGCAAAAGGGCAAAAAAAGAGAAAAAAGTAAAATTCCGATCAAAAGGGATCGGAAAATAAAAAGAAAAGGTATCACAGAAGAATTTTAAAAATGTAAAAAGCAAAATTAGGTTTGTCAGTGGATAGAAAAGCCTACAGAAAAGACCACGGTAACCTCAGGCAGGAAGGGAATATACACAAGAGCAAAGTTCTCTCTCTCTCTCTTTTTTCGATTTATAGGATCATACTCAAAGTGGTTTCATTACTCGCACGCACCATCTTTGCTACATTCACCCACCTTTTTTTGAAACTTTCACGAGACAAAACCTGCCTCTCCATTCTCACCTTCCTTTTCAAGTGGTACTTGAAAAAGTTGATGAGCAATTGGCCAGAGAATAAGTGTTTGTCTCTAATCCTTTCACTCGAGTCCACCACACACATTCTTTCACCATGGCCACCAGTACAATGAAGATTGAGGGTAGGTGGCAGAGCAATTGTTCCGCTAGACTCAACTGACAGGCAGGCTCATACCACACATGACAGCAGCCGTTCGGCATAAGAAGCGGAAGAGTATGCGTTCCAATTTGGTGATGGTAGGGTCGGGACAAGGCACGACAGTCAAACGGTAATCGATGATGGATGCGATGTACACGTTCGCCACCTCTGCCCAACCTTTTAGGGATAGCTTCCTCTCAGCCCATTGCTGTGTGAGAGTGGCCATCCTTGATGAACTGAACACATGATGTAAAAAGGTCTGGATTGATGACCATTTATGTGAACTACCAAGCGGATGCTCTATAAGGCAGTGATCCAACTGCAGAAGATGGGACTTAAACCAACCGCTCTAAGGACAGCTTCCAAATAGTGGTGGTCTATCCTATCGAAAGCTTTTGATCAGCACCCTGGAGGTTGTCATGGATACTCCTACCTGCCATGGTGCACATTTGCATCTTGTTGACTAGTCTCTCGATGACAAGCGCCAACCTCTCAGCTAACACCTTGGCCAAAATTTTCAAATCTGCATCGAGCAGAGTGATGGGCCTGAAGTTATCTATGACGTTCCCCTTGTTTAGATCTTTCTTTAGTAGTGCCACCACTCCTTGCTTTACAAAGACTCCTGTTTTACTGCCAGTTGCAGTAGACAGCTGCCAAGATGCCTCCAGACAAGTCTGGCATATGACAATAAAGTTTGTAAGGCAGCCCATCCAAGGCTGGTAACTTGTTTCCCACGCAGCCTACCATCACATCCCGTACGTCCGTGGCTGTAATGGGTCTTTCACAACACTCCACCTCTCTTACTGAGAGTTGTAGCAGGCCATGCAGATAGGCACTAAAGTCCACTCTGCATTCTGACCCATCAGTCGTCACGAACAGTCGAGCAAAGCATTGTTGAAAGGTCTCACACATCCTTTCAGGCTCGAGTATTTCGTGTCCCTGTTCATCTGTCAGGGACCTAATGGTGGCTCTGTTGCCTCATTGCACCTCCACCACTCGGGCCTCTCAGGTGGCTCCAAATCCTTCCTTCCTCAGAGCATGCATCCTAGCTCTGACAATGCATCCTTCATGTTTGGCGTTGAAGTATTGGTCAAGGGCCAACCTTGCTGCCTGTACGTTGGACATGATGCCAGTTCTAAGTGCCTCTTCTAATTTCTTAACTAGGTATCCCTCTATTCTATTTTGGTCTAATGCTAGGACCTAACTGATTCTGCTTTAATTGCTTTCTTTAGGGCATACCACCATCTGTTATTGATGATGGCACCTGTCAGTGCTCTCTTAACTAATGTGCTAATCCAGTCCCTGTAAGCCTGTCGTGCCGTGAATGACGTGTTAAGCTTCCAGTAACCAGGACCCTGCCTATGTGTCTTATCTAAGTCAAGTGTACAAGTCACAAATTTGTGGTCTGTGTAGCTGGCTATATGGAATTGTGGACAACCTACACTATCTTTATCTACTGTCCTACGGAATACTCTATCTAAATACAATCTGGACAACCTGATGCGGTTGGTCCATGTCCACACTGGCACATTCAGGTGGTCCAGTCGGTGCCTGTCAGACAGTTGGAAACGTCTGGGCAGGTCTTTGAGGCATTTGCATCCCTTCCTATTACTGTCTCTTCCCACATAGTCTAGATGTGTGTCCAGGGTAGCATTCCAATCCCCCACTAAAAGTAAAGGTCAAGACGTTCCCAGGAAAACCTCTAGACATTGAAAGAAATCTGGCTGGCCTGTTAAGGACAGTGCATAAACTGTTATCAGTTGAAAAGCACACCCATTGCTGCCATCGGCAACCAAGATGACCAGCCTACCCTCCGGGTCTAGGAAAATTACTCTTACTTTGAGGTCCAGACTCTTCTGAAGAAGTACTGCGGTACCTCCTCCGCCCATTCTCGGTAGACGCAGAGAAAAATAAATGTCAAAATGTCCACTGAACATTTGCTGGAGGGCCCGCAGTCTGTGGAGTCTGGTCTTGCTGATGGCTATGATATGCAGATTTTGTGACTAGATGTTGTTTAACAGGTAGCCTTGTTTCCAAGGCGACCCCAAGCCACGTAAATACTGCCTATTTTGAGCATGTTCCTGTCAAAGGTTGCATTTTACACACAAAAGGAGACAAAAGAGAAAGAGAGAGAGAGAGAGAGAGAGTTACTTGCTGTCCGAAAGTTCTTTGTCCTTCACCTCACAGTCTTCTTTTCAGAAGGTTTTTATATAGTTTTTAGAAAGGTATTTTTGTAATCTCCCAACTGCATCCGGGTAGGGAGATTTCAGGGTGCTGTGTATGTTCTGTGTTATGTGTATGATTTTAATGTGTTGTGGTGGTGTTGTGCGTGGGTGATTCTTTGTTTTGGTATCATTTTCTGTTATTTTCATGAGTGGCTGTTTCATGTACTTTTGTTTTTGTGTTGAGTGTCTTGTAAATGATTGTTTTTTTTGCAATATTTTTTGTAATGTTTTCAGGTGTCTGTAATTGAATGGTGACTTCATTTTTTAGATCGATCGATAGATAGATAGATAGATAGATAGATAGATAGATAGATAGATAGATAGATAGATAGATAGATAGATAGATAGATAGACAGATAGACAGACAGACTGACAGACAGACAGACAGATAAAAAGATAGATAGATAAAAAGATAGACAGACAGACAGACAGGCAAGCAGGCAGATAGATAGACAAAAAGATAGATAGATAGATAGATAGACAGACAGACAGATAGATAGATGGATAGATAGATAGATCTATGGGTGGACTGACAGACAGATGGATGGCCCTTGGTTTCCTCATCAATAAATTGCTGCACCCCTCCCCCGAGTAGCTCCTCCACCTTCTACTTGTTCATTCTTTCCTCCTAGCTCAACTTTACTTCTCCTCTTTGCAAAGCTACCCCACATCTCACCATCCTACTATGGTGTCAACCTTTGTATTAGACCATGACCATGTTGCCTCAGATACACCAATATCTTCCATGAAGGCTGTATCTTAAATTATTTTTTCTCTAATTATTTAGCATTTAAACAGGTTGTATCAGGCCCAAATATCTGACCTGCCTTATGTTCAAACTGGTGAGGGATGGCCTCTTACATGTACCCAACTGTTGTTCTGAAAATAAACAATCACATCATCAAAATTTTGAAGCTATGAGATAAGGCATTAATTAATTTGAAACAATGGGAATAAATGAGCATTACATTTGACAGAGTAGTCAGAATACTAAAGGTTTAAAAAGATTAAGTAAAATTTCTGCCTTTCACATTTTATAATTTCACAGGAGAGAAAATCCAAAATCCCAATCTAATTAGGTAACTGTTAATTATTGGTCATGGATTTGTAGAATCAATAAAGCATCAGAAAAAAATATGTTGCATTATTTAGTCTCACTTTTTCAAGTTCTGAGCTCAAAAGCCACTCAGCTTTGCCTTTCATCTTTCTTTCCTAGAGGGGTCAATGAAATTAAATAGCCATCAGGTACCAAAGTCAAGCCTTCTGACAATATTGAAATCATTTATTTTATTATTGCTGTCAGATAAATAATTTCAATTTTATTTATTTGTTTTTTTCAGATGGTATCGTAATGGGAAACACTTAGCTCGGCAAACAGCAAGTGTTTTGAATCTGCCGTCCATATCTCATGTGTACCATGACAATACAATCACATGTGAAGCTACAAATTCAATTGGTAGTACGCGCAAAGAAAAAAGGCTGGATATCAAATGTAAGAACATCACCAGATCCTTCTGGAGTTTCTTTGTTAGTTTATGTTCTGTATGCGTGTGTGCGTGTGTGCGTGTGTGTGCGAGTGTGAGTGTGTGAGGGGTGACAGTTACTTTGAAGTTTTACCAAGTAAAGCTTTTCAAGTTGTGGTGAAGGAAGGGATGCCAATGAGTGGAATTATGGTAAAAAAGATTAAAGAAGCATCACAACTGGCCAGAATAAGGTTGCATTTAATATAAAATTAATAAGAGAATTTCTTTGATGTTTTGTTTCAATCATTCGACCATGGCCATGCTGTAGCACTGCCTTGAAGAATTTTAGTCAGATGAATGAAACCCACGACTTAAAAGCCTGGTGCTTATCTCTTAGTCTCTTTTGCCACACAACTAAGTTGCAGGAATATATACGCACCAATACCAGTTGTCAGGCAGTGGTGGAAGACAAACACAGACACAAAAATACACACACACACACACACACACACATATATATATATATATATATATAAAATGGCAATGTGAAATTTATATTTATATATATATATACAAAATAGCAATGGGAAAATTCTAAAATAATCAAGGTGGCTAGCAGCAATTTAAAACCAACAAAGAAATAACTAACCATCACTACAAATAAATTGATGCAGAATATGATGAAGGCCTACTAAAAAAAAAGGAAAAAAAAACTAGCCTCTCATCCACATCTCCATGCAAGCTGCAATGGTTTTTGTGAGCAGGTGGTTTGTACAATTTGTCACAGGTAGGAAACAGGCAGGACATTTGATTGCAGTGTCTTATAACCATATTTTGTTCATAGAAACCACACAGATTGTAGTTTAACATTTGTTACTAGGCTGTTCTAAATTCATGGAAATGTTGCTTATAATTTAAAGCCTTGTTATTAAACTTTTGAAAATATTGACACTACCTTCCATTGGTGACACATTGGAGGGCATGAATCACTGAGATAAGGGATGGAATGTTTGTCAGAATTTGATAAGTTTAGAACTTAAGGCTTGTTTATTTGTTATTTCATTAAAGACTGCTGTTTTGGCTGTGCAGACTTAATCATGAGTGGAATACACACACGCACGCACACACACACACACACACACACACACACACACACACACGCTCACACACACACACACACACACGCGCTCACACACACACACACACATATATATATATACTTTCTATTATATATTATGACATTTATTTCAATTAGCTATTATACATTTTATTACATTAATGAAGACAATAATTATTCAATTATTTATTTTTTTCCTTTTTTTTAGTAGGCCTTCATCATATTCTGCATCAATTTATTTGTAGTGATGGTTAGTTATTTCTTTGTTGGTTTTAAATTGCTGCTAGCCACCTTGATTATTTTAGAATTTTCCCATTGCTATTTTGTATATATATATATAAATATAAATTTCACATTGCCATTTTATATATATATATATATATATATATGTGTGTGTGTGTGTGTGTGTATTTTGTGTCTGTGTTTGTCTTCCACCACTGCCTGACAACTGGTATTGGTGTGTATATATTCCTGCAACTTAGTTGTGTGGCAAAAGAGACTAAGAGATAAGCACCAGGCTTTTAAGTCGTGGGTTTCATTCATCTGACTAAAATTCTTCAAGGCAGTGCTACAGCATGGCCATGGTCGAATGCTGTAAAGATATACATCTAAATTGAATTAAGAGAATATGGAGTACGCCATAATAATTATTTAATAGTCTTGTATAATTTTAATTAATAAATGCCTTGTAAGATACTCCTCCAATTGCTTATGACTGCCCAAGATCATCTTGCCCAGAGTTAGCAAATATGCTAAACGAAAGGTTAGTGGGACTGTGCCCACCTCTGTATATGTGTGTGTGTGTGTGCGGAGTGGTTGGAGTTAGGAAGGGCATCCAGCTGTAGAAACACTGCCAGACCAGACTGGAGCCTGGGGCAGCCCCTGGCTCCCCAGACCCCGGTCGAAACCGTCCAACCCGTGCTAGCGCGGAAAACGGACGTTAAACGATGATGATGATGATGATGATGATATATATATATATTGGATGAACATGAGTTTGTCCTTTAATTGGAGTAAATTTCAAAAATTGTTTCTTCATATTTTACTTTTGAATTTACTAATGTAAGTTTGTATAGGTATGAAAACTTATATAGAAATAATCAGTTTATGATTTAACTTATTAAACACCGTTCAACACAGTCATTTGTATTTATGTAATCGAGGAGATTAGATGTTAAAATGGATTATAGTTTTTATCATTCCTGTTGCTATACAATTTGTTTCATACAAAAAGATGCAGATATTCATAATAGAAAATCAGAATACTCAGATTTGTACTCGCCGGTAGCTGCGATAAAAACTAAAAAATACATTAGAAGTACATAGATTTTTCTCTTAGTAATCATATTGTATTAATGTTCGTTCTTGGAGTCATGCCTATTTTAAACAAGACTTGAGAACTAATTAAAAGGTTACGGATGTGAAATGGTAAATCAATCAATTAATAAATAAAGTGAACTACAATCAGCTCATTTGGTTTTACTATTGGCAAAAATGGCTCACCCTAAATACAGCAATATATGTTTCAATATACAGGTTTACCTCAAGAATCTTATTAAACAAATATGTGTGTGTGTGTGTGTATTTATATATAGAGAGAGAAAGAGAGAGATACATACACAAACACATGTATCAGATATGTGTGTGTGTATACATGTGTGTGTTTATACACATTTTTATTTCTTTAGTTGTATGTGAATCAGTGAGTGTTTGCTCACATACACACACTTACATCCTGGCATTCACATGTAGACATATACCCACTTTCTTGCTGTAAAGATATACATCTAAGTATGTTCAATACCCAAAAACTGAATACCAATCTAAACATTGATTATATGTCCAAATTATTCAAGTTCTCTGGCTTATTCTAGCTAAAGAAAAATCTCCAAAGTGAATCAATAGTTTTTAGATTTTTTCTGTGACTAGTTTGGGTTTGCTTTTTTCTAAGAAGAAGAAAAATTCTTTCTACCTTTTTATTTTCAACATTTGACATAGAGAAATATATTCATATAAATATAATGTGTGTATATATGTGTTTCTTTTTTGTTTTTATTTTATTTGTTTATTTATTGCTAAAACGTTTCTTCTATTCAAGAGTCTTTGATTCCTCTGTATTAACTTCTTCTTCTGTTCTTTTCCTTTGTTTATTTCCATCTTACCTGCTTTGCAATGTCATTCTTTTGTTTTGGGTTTTGTTTTTTTGTTTTGGATCTTCTTTAAAGGTTTAATATGTGTGAAAGTGTTTTCTTTCTTTAGCCTTTTTTTTTTTATCCCATATCTTGTTTTATGCATTGACATCTGTAGTCACATGACTACATAAATAATGCTCATTTCTAACGTTCTAAAACACACACGCACAATATATATCTATATCTATATCTATATATATATATATCTATATATATATATATATATATATATATATATATATATATATATATATATATGGGACAGGGGGAGAGAATGTATGTGTGTGTGCTGGTCGGTAATTATATTTGTAAGTGTATATGTGTTTGTCATCATCATTGTTGTTTAGCATCCATGTTCCATGCTGGCACGACAGTCTGACAGGATTCAATAAGCCTGAGGTCTGTGTTTGTCTCTTGTGTCTGCTTTGGCAAGGTTTCTATAGCTTTAGAGAATGCACTGGATGCATTTTTTATGGCACCAGCATTAGTGAGGTTACCAAGACTCCTTTACAGAGAAGGGATGCAGTATTGAGGGAGGTGGCTTTGAACAAGGTATAGAGAGGTTAAAGTAAGGAAAGGAACAGGAATATGTGTTTGCTATAGAGGAGGTATTAGGACATGCACTTAAGGTAAGAGAAGGTAGATAGGGAGAAACTAGGAGCAGAGAATTAAGGTGAAATGGGTATCAAAAGGAATGATTCCAAGAAGAGGAATTATAGATAGCTATTAAAAAGGCGAGGAATATGTGCAGGTGTACTCTCATATAATTACAGTAACTGAGAAATACCTTGAGTAGTGAGGTAGGAGCAGGTGTTACAAAGGTAGTTTGCTGGGAAGATCTGACAAGTACAGATTGAGTGTTCTTGCAGTGAGGCCATGGACACTGACAATATGCTTCTAGGGCCATATTTTTGTTAAGAGGGAGAGGTCCTCTTCAATACAGGGAATCACTATTCACCTCGATCCTTTACCACCTTCTCCACGAGACTCAACAACCTAAGGATGGGCTTCACTACTTTGTCTTGCATCTTCCTGGTTCTCCCTCTTCCACGAGTTCCATCAACATTTAGTGATTGGCACTTGCTTGTACAGCTGTCCTCATTACAGATGCATCATATGACTACAGCAGCACAGTCTTCTCACTTCCACGTCTGATACCTCTCCTGCCCAATTATTCTCTCAGTGTATTTGCACTTTGTCATACATATGCACTGACATCGCATTGAGCCATGTGCCTTCACTGGTGGAGAAATATGCTCACACACACACACACACACACACACACACACACACACACACATATGTATATGGTTAGTGAGAGCTGTACAAGCCATGTACAGAGATGCTGTCAGTAAGATGTGGGTTGGCAACAAGTACAGTGAAGAATTCTGGGTAGGGGTAGGGGTCCACCAAGATTCAGTCCTCAGCCCCCTCCTATTTATCATAGTCCTCCAGGCAATAACAGAGGAATTCAAGACAGGATGCCCCTGGGAGCTCCTCTATGCTGATGACCTTGCTCTAATTGTTGAGTCACTATCAGAACTAGAGGAGAAGTTTCAGGTGTGGAAGCAAGGATTAGAATCGAAGGGCCTTAGAGTCAACCTAACAAAAACCAAAGTCCTAATAAATAGGATGGCAGACAGCCCACAAATCTCTTCATGTAGATGGCCCTGCTCGATCTGTAGAAAAAGCATAGGTAGAAACTCCATAAGATGTACCCAGTGTAAGCTATGGACATATAAGAAGTGCAGCAATATCAAAGGAAGGCTAACTGGGAAGATAGTTTTTGTATGTGGCAGATGCTCAGGATCAATAAACACTGAAAAATGTGCAGAAAACAGCTTCCATCACATTCCATGGGGTAAAACTACAAGTAGTTGATAGCTCCCGTTACCTAGGTGACCAAGTCAGTAGCGGGTGGTAGATGCTCTGAAAGTGTAGCTGCTAGAATAAGAATAGCCTGGGCTAAGTTCAGAGAGCTCTTACCTCTGCTGGTGACAAAGGGCTTCTCACTCAGAGTAAAAGGTAGATTGTATGACACGTGTGTGAACAGCCATGCTACATGGCAGTGAAACATGGGCCGTGACTGCTGAGGACATGCGTAAGCTTGCAAGGAATGAAGCCAGTATGCTCTGCTGGATGTGTAATGTCAGTGTGCATACATGACAGAGTGTAAGCGCCCTGATAGAAAAGTTGGACTTAAGCATCAGATGTGGCATACAAGAGAGATGACTGCACTGGTATGGTCATGTGTTGTATATGGATGAGGAGAGTTGTGTGAAGAAGTGTCACACACTAGTAGTAGAGGAACCTATGGAAGAGGTAGGCCCAGGAAGACCTGGGATGAAGTGGTGAAGCACGACCTTCACACACTGGGCCTCACCGAGGCAATGACGAGTGACTGTGACATTTGGAGATATGCTGTGCATGAGAAGACCATAACCTGTGGCCTATGCTAGTGCAGTATAGCCAGTCCATTTAAGAGTACCTTTCAATCATTGGGCAATAAACTGCGCTTGTGAGGACTTGTTGAGGCAAGTGAAATCATTGTCGTGGCCACTGGCAGGAGTACCATCTGATTGGCACTCCTGCCAGTGGCACATAAAAAGCACCATTCGAGCATGGTCGTTGCCAGTGCTGCCTGACTAGCTCCCATGCCAGCGACATGTAAAAAGCACCCACTATACTATCGGAGTGGTTGGCATTAGGAAGGGCATCCAGCTGTAGAAACTTTGCCTGAGTGGATTGGATCCTGGTGCAACCATCTAGTTTGCCAGCCCCCAATCAAACCGTCCAACCCATGGCAGCATGAAAAGCAGACATTAAATGATAATGATGTTGATGATGATATGTATATCATCATCATCATCATCATCATCGTTTAACGTCCGTTTTCCGCGCTAGCACGGGTTGGACGGTTCGACCGGGGTCTGGGGAGCCAGGGGCTGCTCCAGGCTCCAGTCTGATCTGGCAGTGTTTCTACAGCTGGATGCCCTTCCTAACGCCAACCACTCCGCGAGTGTAGTGGGTGCTTTTTACGTGCCACCTGCACAGGCGCCAGAGGGGTCTGGCATCGGCCACGATCGGTTGGTGCTTTTTATGTGCCACCGGCACAGAAGCCAGTCGAGGCGGTGCTGGCATCGGCCATGTTCGGATGGTGCTTTTTATGTGCCACCGGCACAGAAGCCAGTCGGGGCGGTGCTGGCATCAGCCACGTTCGGATGGTGCTTGTTATGTGCCACCGACACAGAAGCCATTCGAGGCGGGGTTGGCATCGGTCACGTTCGGATGGTGCTTTTTATGTGCCACCGGCACAGAAGCCATTCGAGGCGGGGTTGGCATCAGTCACGTTCAGATGGTGCTTTTTATGTGCCACCGGCACAGAAGCCAGTGGAGGCTGCACTGGCGACGGCCACATTCTGATGGTGCTTTTTATGTGTCACCGGCACAGGTATCACAACTACTGTTGATGGAATCAATTGTTACTGCTTCCTGTTTATCTTCTGTAGAAGCAAAGAATTCTACATGCTTGTTAACTTGCATGTGCTGTAGGAGTGAGGTGAAGACACTTTGGAACTGTTCATTCAGTGTTTCACTTATCCTCATCGTGTTTCCCCATGAGGGAACCATCTTTTTGAAGGAGTGGCCTTACCCTGCAATGCACAGAGGCAGTCTCCTTGGTGTACCTAAAGAAGGCTCAAGGGTCTGATTTTATATTTCTTATGACTCAGGCTTCTCTTTCTGGTTTTTCCTTGTCATGGGAGTCCTTCAGTTGTTTCTCCAGCAATGCTGTTTCCAGGAAGGGTTTCTCACTGCTGTTGAGTTCTCTGTTGAGGCAGTTTGCAATCTTTGTATGCCATCTCATGAGAACTTTTCTCTCCCTGAGAATCTTGTTTTTATGTGCAGTGGCCCTTCTCTCTGGGACAAAATTGTAGCATATGGCTTGCATTATGGACATGAAGGCTTTCAATTTCATGCCTAATTCAGGTGTAGAGAGACATTGGGACCAATCCCGTTTAGTGATCTCTTAATTGATTTCCTGTCTGCTTTGTGGTAGTTCAAATTGGATAGATTTTGGGTGCTTCTCATAGGCTGCATGTCTGTGGGATCCTTTGGTCCATACATTGTGAGCTCTGTTATGTTGTGATCTGAGAGACTAGTGTTGGTGTCACTTTCACATCATGGATGCAATGCACATTGTTTGTGAAGCAGAGATCAAGTATATTGTTTGCCTTGGTTGGTTGGAGTATTGTTCGTAAGGTTGAGTAGGGATTCCACCTGACTTTACTCACATCATTTCATTCCTAAGAGGAAAAGGACTTTGGGCCATTTCACATTGGGCAGGTTGAAGTCACCAATGAGAAATATACTGATATGCTCTTCTATTGTTGTTAAGACTTCTATTCTTGTAAGGCTGTCTTCGAATAGGCCTGTGTGATATGTGGCATCTGGTGAGCAATATGAAGTACATATAACTATGTCAAGTTGTCTTACATGTACAATTAGTGAGTTTGAGTGTGGCAAAAGGATCTGGGGTGTGAGATCTTCATGGATGTACATTGCAACTCCACTATGGCTCCTGTCTTTTCTCTCGCTTTGCAATTTCCCGTACTTTGTTATGTGTACTTCTGCATCTGCGATTTTGGGTTTTAAGTGCATTTCAGTGAGTGCTATGCATAAGGCTTGATTGAAAGTCACTAGGTCTCACAGGAATACAATTTTAGTTCTGTTACTGCGTTGTAACAGTCCTCTTACATTTAAGAAGTATATTGATGTGACCTCTGTGTTGATGCCAGTGGTGGCCACCATGGATCCATTGGTTGTGACAATCTTGCATGTTGGCAGGGATGGTTCCTATTCTGGAACTGATGAAGCAAGGTTAGTTGTTGCACAATCTTTTGAGCTATGCATAAAAAAGATTGTTGTTCAGCTGCAACCCTTATGATGGCTTCTGGGTAGGGCTGGTCTTTAGAGATAGTGTGTACTACATCAGAGCATTTTAGCTTTGATGCAGGTGATGCACAACTTTTTCCTCTTTGGAATACTCCTGTGTCTTTTGGAGGAAGGTATTTGCTTTTGTTCTGCCAGTTTGGGATGCAGGAAGCAGCAGTTTGCACCATCATTTCCATATCAGCAGTCACCATGCAGGAAGAATTTACAAACTCGTGATTCCTAACTTTCTGTGGCTTTGCAAATTGACTGTCTGATGTTTTCATTTTATTTGGAGGCCCTCTTTTGCTTTTTGCTTAATTTTTTCTTCTTTTATCCTCATTGTTTAGCCCTTTATTGGCTCTTTTGCACTTTTGGGGGTTGATATTGGTGGTAGTAGGACCATCGGTGCTAGTATCTTCTTCCTTGGCAGGTCTCTCAATTTTGGCTTATGTTTCAAGTGTTCATTTGTGGATTAGTGTGGCCAGGGGAACATCTGTCACTCACATCAGGGTCCCCATCCTTGTCATCCTTTTTTTTTTCTTTACTACCCAAAGGGGCTAAACACAGAGGAGACAAACGAGGACAGACAAACAGATTAAGTCGATTACATCGCCTCCAGTGCGTAACCGGTACTTAATTTATCGACCCCCCCAAAGGATGAAAGGCAAAGTCGACATTGGCGGAATTTGAACTCAGAATGTAATGGCAGACGAAATACAGCTACGCATTTCGCCCGGCGTGCTAACATGTCTGCCAGCTCGCCACCTTCATCCTTGTCATATTTTTTGAGTTTCTGTGCAAAGACGGTGTCTAGTGTGCTAATGTGAGTTCTGATGAGAGCATAGGAGCTGATATATTCTTGTCTTCTTTTGCTCTATCTGAGCTGTGGTCCTTATACAGACATTGCACTTTAGAGCTGCCATTATAACATTATTTGGATTGTCTCCTCCAGCTATTTGCCACCTTCTCAATAACCGCTTCAGTTCTTCACTGACCCAGTGAATATATCCAGCATGGCCACAGCTCATGAGCTGAAACTAGATAAAATAATATAAATACATACATGCATACATACATATGTATACAGATACGTACATATATGCCACATGTTCATTTTTTAAATACATGTATTTATATGTATATATAGTTACATTTATCTATACTGGTGTGTGTATCTATACATGTGACTGTATGTGTGTATCTATGTGTGTGTGTGTTGTGTGTGTATGAACAATTTTATATATACACATATATTTCCGTACATTGAGCTTTTACAAGATTCTTTTCATCTCTTCTTTATCTTTCTCCCTGACAGATGGTCCACGTTTCATTAGTGCTAGTAGTCATGTAGCAGTAGACCCGAGAGAGAATGCTAAGCTGAAGTGTGAAGCTGATGGTAATCCTCAACCGAGCATCATTTGGCGGAAAAAAGGTTCCCATAATATCTTGGGAAGTGGTTCGACCTTGGAGCTTGTAGAAGTCAATGATGCAGACCTAGGCACCTACTATTGTACAGCCACAGTTGTTGGTTTTAGTGAAATCAGTCGAGAAGTACTGCTTTTAAAGAATGGTAAGTCATGCTACTTCCTGTATTTCAGTGGTTTTGAAATCAGTAGTGTAGAAGTTCACACCTAAAAAGGAAAGTCAAAGCAAGTTTTTGTTGAGACTTGGGTCAGTTTTGGTTGAGCAGACCCATGGTTTGTTTTAGAACAGAAGATGTCAGATATTTCAAACATACTTTGTGTATGCATGGTCAACTAAACCTCTGTACTATCAAAATCAAATCCCACTGATAAAAAAAAAGGAGAAAAAGAAAAGAAAAATAGGATGAACAGGGATAAAGGAACACAATTCACTGATAAACAGGAAGAGTTGAACTTAGTGGCTCATGGTCACTCACATCAAAATGTCAAATAACAACTTTACAGTCAGCATGTATGCCTTAAACATTCAACAACAGCAAAACGAAAAGAGTAATGGAAAACATCTGAAACTTGTAAAACTCCCCCAGTAACTAATTTTCAACAGCTGTAGTTGAATTGCATTAATATTGACAAATGTGATAACATTTTGGCCCCCTTAACTAAATGAAAAGTGAAAATGAGAGTTTTTGCTTGCTCTTAGATAGCTAAAATGGTTTCTCAACTAAGTAATTGCTATAAGTGTTTTAAGCTATAAGATTGATTTCAGTC
Source organism: Octopus sinensis (assembly GCF_006345805.1). Classification (NCBI taxonomy): domain Eukaryota; kingdom Metazoa; phylum Mollusca; class Cephalopoda; order Octopoda; family Octopodidae; genus Octopus; species Octopus sinensis. Next base: position 551,212 of record NC_043001.1, on the reverse strand, counting down.
TGGGCATATATGACTCTCGACTTTATTGAGAAGGTAAAATGAGATTGTGTAGCATTCATGCCTTTCTAAAAGACATTTGTGAGGAAGGGTAAGAAGTGAAATTGCTTCAGTTGGGTATCAACATCAGATTTTGACTGAATCTCTCTGAAAGTATAAAACATTATCAACAACAAATCATCATTATCATGCACTTTTTTCCTTATATTGGCCCTGGTTAAACAAGTCTACAGCAGAGTTATGGAAATGCATGTAGGTGATACCTGAAATCTTAGATTTAAGATCTGATATCACCCATATATTCATATATCTTTCTTGGTCTTTCTCTACAATGAATTTCTCTCCTTTTGAATACTAAGCACTCTTATCTATCAATCACAGTTCTTCCATAATCAACACTTTTGCTTATAGTTGAAATTAGAGCAAAACTATTCAAAATATATTCTAACATGAAAGAAAAAAAAAAGTTTCTTTTTTTAAAATAGGGAAGTTTAAGAAACTGCATTCTTTCTTCAATGGCTGTAGTCAATCAAAACCTATTGCCAAGAGAGTTCATCGTTAAGTATACAGCAAGAGACACAAGTTCCCCACCTTCTATTTTCCTCTTTGTCAGTCAACTTCATGCCTGTGTGTGTGTGTGTGTATTCCTCCCTATCCACACATACATGTTCATATAATTCTTATTTATTTTTTTAATTTTCAGGTCCTCCTCGCATTATGAGTGACGGAAAATTTTATACAAGTCAAGAGAAAACAGCACACATTGAATGTATTGCTATATCCGTCCCGAAACCAGTCAGTATGTATTGGATGAAGAATGGCAGAACGCTTGATAATACAAACTCAGACCGTTTTTCAACGAATAATGAAGAATTACCATATGGTATGAAGAGCACATTAGAAATCCTTAAAGTCCACAAAGAGGATTTTGGCAGTTACAACTGCAGTGTGGCCAACAAATATGGTGAAGATATAGCCATTATTACACTGGCTGAGAAAGGTAAGTCCATCTCAGAATAATTCTTTTGTCAATTCTTCAAAAAAATCTGTCTCCTTAAGTAGTTGTTGTTAAACCCCAGGTCAGCTTTCAATAAGAAGACTTGATCAAAGACACTCAAGCTATGATCATCTCTATTTATTTCAAACATATCATATGTAGGGCTACATTATGCTGTGGAGCTCCATTATCCAATGTGTCATGCCTTTTCTGTGCTTGTTGTGAATCATGAGGTCAACTCCAATTGAGTAAACCTACAAACAAAGATGCTGTGACCCCTTTTTTATTCAGATGTAGTAAATGAACAGCTACAATATCCAAAGTAACCTTTTTAAGACAGTAAGATGTAATTTGAGCTGCTCAGCATAGTAAATGGACAATCAAATAAAAAGGTGTGATTTGAGAGAGAATTCGATGCTTTTTATAGCATTTTTAGTGCTCCCAAAGATGGTTCCTATGTTGGCCTCAAGAGTCTTTGCAACTATTTCTGCTACCATGGTTAATCTGATTGGTCAGGTTAAGTCAAGTTTAGTGAGCACAGAGAATATTTTGTTGCTTAATACATCATAGATAAAAGAAGTCTTTATGCTGTTTTTTAGGGCTATCCTGAGTGAACGAATCTGATCAAAATATTCCATCTATGACCATCCCATTATCTTTTTCTTAATTCAACATAATGAACCTACATGTGTATTATCCTTTTTAAGACAATAATAAGTGATTTTGAGGAATATGTACTTATTATTTTTAGCAAGTCAAGTGACCATATAGAAACTCTCTCACTGGCTCATAAAAAATATCAATAAAGAAATAAAAATCAGGGATAGAATGACTCATTTATGTAATGTTCATGTAATGTATTTGCAAGGATAAATAAAACAGCAATGAGCAGGAGTTAACCACGACTTGCAAAAGGCTTCTGTCATTCATGGATTGTGGCAGAAGGGAAGTAGCATATCAAGATATTGAGTGATCTTCAGACAGGGGGATCTGCTTTGAATACTTACAACAAAGAGGATTTACACTATAGAGATTAAGGATTTAGGGAGATGTTAAACCTAGCAACATTATATAAACCACTTTTAAAAGGTACATGACCATTCATCAGGCTAGAAACAGCAATTAACTCAGTCTACCATTTTAAGATAAATACACAGACTCATTTGAGAACCTCTAACACTGCCTAAAATAAAGATTGCATGGACAATCTTTAATAAAAAAGATGCTTGATTAGGGCTGATGTAAGTGTAGTGGAAAAGGTGTATCAGAATGTGTTGAGGTAAACAGATGCGATAGGCATGTGGATGCCTTCAAAGTAAACAAATAAATAACATGTTTATGTTGAATGAACCACACAACCATGTCTGCACATACATACATATGTTGTTAACATCACATCATAAGAATTTATAAACTTTTGACAGATCCTAAAATAACTAATTTTTAACAACTGAACTCAGTGTAGAAAAGTTATAAATAATGCTTTCTGCTATAGGCACAATGCCTGGAATTTGTGGAGAGGAGGATAGTCAATCACACCGACCTCAATACTTGGCTAGTATCAACCTCGAAAGGATAAAAAGCAAAGTCAACCTCGGTGGAATTTGAACTCAGAATGTAAAGACAAACGAAATGCCATTTTGTCCGGCATGCAAATGAATCTGCCAGAAAAGCTATAAATAGTAGCATATAAATATTGAGATGAAAGATCCTTTGAATCAAAAATTTCAAAAGTTGTTTGTTTTCTTAAACAATGGTCTTCTGGTTATTTCTTAAACAGAGAACCAAATTTGCAAAATTGGTTTTGATTCTTGGTTGCAACAATTTCACTTCGTATATACCCTTAATCTTCTTAATTGTAGAAGCCATAACTTTCTCAACTTCTATAAATAAAGAGAAATATAATTAATATCACTAAAGGAAGACAGCTGTCTAAAAACAGGTTAACTTGGCCATTCAATGAGCAGAGATTGATAAAATGAGTAGCAGACATAAATATATGCATATTGATGTAACTATTTTACTGAAGCACTTGTTAGTGGTGCTCCAGCATGGCCACACCACCAATGACTGAGGCCAGTAATAAAAGAATAAAACTGTAAAATGATGATGATGATGATGATGTTCGCACATGAAGGCCTAGTATACTGGGGATACAACAACCCATCTTCAACTCAATGTCACCATTGTAATTTCCATGAAATACTGATATGACATTCTCGTTACTAACAAATACTCAATGAATTTGCCTTTTACATGAAAACAACTCTCTCTACACTGTTGCTAATCTTCTTTCTTCTATTGCAGATGTCTTACCAATGCCATATATAATTGGTGGCGCCGTAGGAAGTGTAGCAGTCATTTTAATCATTATTTTAGCTTGTGTGATATACCATAGATACAAAAACACTGACTCAGGTGAGTAGCTGAAGAAGATTAATGATGCATGTTGAAAGTATAAACCTTACTCACCCAGTGACTAAGCATCAACATGGTGGTAGTGGTAGTGATGGTGGTGGTGGTATGGAGTAATTCTAAAATGAGTTTTCAGGACATATATTAAACCATCTGAAAAGAAGACATCAAAGGAATTGCTTATATTCCATATCATCATCAATGATACCTGTAATTCCATAATCTGTATACCAGAGTTAAGTCACTGGAACTGTGACGTCTATATTGGTCAAGCTGCTAACGTTTTCTTTCTTTATATATACACCTCACAGTTTAATCAGTATTTTCTGATGGACTCCAGGGATTACAACCTCTACAAAGATACACATGCATTCTAACACTTGCACAGATACAGACTCTTTTATAGATATATGTCATTGTATGGAATGATTATCTTTATGAAAACACTTCAGTACTTTTGCTTTTACAACTTTGCTACGATGTTGCAAATTTTCCAAGTCACTTACATTCATTTAAGCCTGCAATGATACAGGGTTACCCTTACCCTATGACACAATCAGCAACTAGCTTTAATACCCGCTTCCCACTGTGAAACTTTCATCTTAGTCATTTCTATAACAAACTTATTTGTCCTTTTTCCAAAAAGTCAAAGATAATCAAATATACTGTTCATATATGTATGCACACACACACACACCGATTTTATTTAATAGCTCTGTTGGTGAGCAATATCCTTATTGGTTCCAAGGGAGTATATGTAACTCAGTGTAGAACAAATATTACAAATATTATATGGGATTTTAAAGAAATTTTTTCTGCTTTGTCACTACTGTTTACATCCTTTCCTCATGCACACTCACTCACACACAACACAACACACACACACACACACACACACACACACACACACACACACACACACACTGGGTATAAGAAGTATTTGAGGACATAGCTGATAATTAATAAAATAACTCTAATTTAGCAAAACCCAAATGTATTTTAATAAAACTGTGTGTACATATTCTCAAAAGGCTTTCTTATACAATTATTCTCTGAATTCACCTTCAGTTTTAATCATTGCTTCAATGCAGGACCAGAATTGTTGATATGCCTGCCCTAAGTGATCCTTATACATTTTCGGACATCATCTGGACAATGGCAGCCTTCAGTGCTGCTATGGTATTATAAGGATGTTGATCAGTCTCCCTTCCAACAGTGCTCCAAACACAAGATTTACATCTTTCAAGTTTGCAGGCCACAAGTTTGGTGCTACATAAATATCCTGATTGTCTGGCATCCATTCTTGGACTACGCTGGCTTTGTGAGAAGGTGCTGAGGTTTGTTGAAATACATATGGTCTTCTACTGTGTACTTCATCAATCCAAGGCTTAACAACTGTCTCCAGCACCTCAATGACTCCAGCAGCATTAATTCTAAGAATCTATGGAAAGATGTGAGGTGGCATGACATGACCTTCATTGTTCACCATTCCTAGAATGATCACAGTTTCTGGAAACTTGGCGTGCATCATTATGGGAAACACCAGAAGGATCTGCACATTTGTTATTTGAATCTGTTAGACTTTTGGTCTCAGTTGAATTTTTTCTGATCAGAGAAGAGACATGTTCATGAGGATTTTTAACATTTACAAGTAACCACTCAGTATGATTCAAATGATCCTCCCGTGTCTTTGCAGACATAAATTGGCCTTTCTTCAGTACACACACAACATGTATTGAACGTTCTTATGCACCACAGTTCTAATAGTCCACTCCAACACTTGAAACCTTTTAACGATGGCCTTCATTGATTTTCCAGAATCATTATTGACAACGTTTTGAACTCAATGGATAAATTGCAGTGTCCTTATAGTCTTAGAATATTTTTTCTCTTTGATATAGTTGAAACATTCCTACCAGAGGCTTCCAATTCCACTGGAACTTTGTGTACAAAACATCTTGCAGCATTTAGAAAGTTAGCAATTTCTAAATTGCTGTGCTTCACACATGTGGCAACAATAACTGCATGTCTTTTCATTTCTTGTATTAGCAATTTATCTGCCATGCGGTTTCTAAAATAAACTTGTAGATTGGTTTGAAGAGAGTAATATACTGATAATTAAGTGTCCTCAAGTACACCTCACATCCTGTATGTAAATATATATACACACAATTAAAGGAATATTTCAAAGACACAACTCAGCTTGATACAAATATCAATATAAGGGAAAGAATACACAACAAAGAAATTCTGTTATAGCTTAAGATGTCAAATAATTTATGCAAAGAGAAAGATAGAAAACATATGAAAATCAAATTACATATATCTATACATATGAGAGGGATGACTACTATGTGGTCAACCCTTATGCTAGAAGTAGATCCGCTATGGTTGCCCACATAGTGGTCATCCCTCTCATATGTATATAATACAATTTACTAGACCTTCAGATTTTAATATGCTAGACCACTAGTGTTAAATTGATGTTAATTAAATTAATATCCAATTTCTCACCTTCATTTTAAATATATATATATATGTATATATCCTCATCATTATCATAATTTAATGTCTGTTTTCCACGCTGGTATGGGTTGGATGGTTTGACAGGAGACTACCCTAAGTTCCAGTCATCAGTTTTGGTATGGTTTCTACGGTTGGATGCCCTTCCTAACACCAACCATTTTACAGAGTGTACTGGGTGCTTTTTATGTGGCACCATGCAAAAAGCACCCAGCACACCCGAGTACCTTTTCATGTGGCATTGGTATGGGTGTTCTTTACATGGTGGCAGCATGAGTGCTCTTCATGCAGTGCCAGCACGAGTGTTTTCTATGTTGCCCCAGTATGAGTGTTGTTTACATGACACTGGCATAGGTGCTCCCTATGTGACACTGGTACAGGTTCCACTAATGTTGCACCTGCACGAGTGCCTTTTGACAGGATGTTGGCATGGCTTTTTATGTGGCAACAGTAGCTGTGGGTTCACCACGTGACTTGCAAGACAAAGAAATCTCAGCTGAGAGAGGGTGAGGAACCTAGAGAAAGAACCATATGCCAGGTGAGAGGCTGGAGTATGATAGAGGGAGAGGCATGGCTGTCTTACTACTGAGGAGATTTATGGGTCCCCCGGTTGGGCAAGGAAGCAGAGGGAAGTGGGAGAGAAAGAGAGAGAGACAGAGACAGTGCGAGTGAGAGAGAGAGAAGGCCTACACATAGAAAACAGTGGTGCAGGGAGTGTGAGTAGGGGGCAGAGGAGATGTTCCATTAGAGTGAGAGAGATAGCAAGTGATGTTGAGGGGAACTGAAGGGGTGGTGTTGGGGATTATGGGGAGATGGGTTGCAGGTGATTTTTGCCAGGGAACAGAATTGTGTGTGTGTGCATGCACGTGCACGTGCTTGTCTGCATGAGGGGAAGGGAGTTATGGCCATAAAGGACATGCCTGTATATATGGAGGACTTTGATTTACTTAGCTTGATGAGTCTTCTCAAGCACAGCAAATCACCAGAAGTCTGACTCTCTTGTCATCTCCTCTTTGGGGCTCAACGTATGAAGATCCTTTCTCACCACTCTGTCCCACATCTTCCTGAGTTTATCCCTCATGCCAGTTCCCTCCACAATTAGAGATCAGCTCTTCTTTATACAACTGTCCTCATCCATAAGCATCACAGACACATGCACACACATATAAATATATACATATAATATGTATATATATAATATACACACACACACATACATATATACACACACATATACATATATATATATATATTATTGTGGTCTGGGGAGAGTCTTTCTCTTTTAGTGCCTTATCAATTTAACACACTCACCAGTTCGATTTCCACTCATTTACTTATTTTTTCTACTAAAATTTTCGTTGTGTCTTGCAACCTTTTCAATAGTCATTAACTCTGTCTGTTATCAGAATTGTGTTCTTTTTCTTTTATTTGTTTGTGCGCATGCAAAAAATGAAATATCTGTCTATATATATATCTGAACCTGGTGTTCACCATATTAAGCTCATTCGCAAATGCTGGCTACCAGATATGGCTGCATACTTGAGGTTGTTTGTTCTACTAAGCAAATATCTGAAAATCTTCAAGTATCCATAAAGATTTTATTATGACAAATAAGAAGAGTGGAGTAAGAAAGTAATGCTATTACAATTGTTCAAGGCTGGTTCAATATTGTCAGTTTTGTAAAGTTAGTTAATAATGCTTGCAAAATATTGATTACTTCAAGAGCAGAAGGAAGAACAATAGAACAAACAGATGGAAAGAAATAGAATTACACGAGCAATTTATGCAAGAAACTGAGGAGCTTGTAAGTAAAGAACACTGGTTATGGCTGACAGATGGAAACCTGAAACAGGAAACGAAAGTGCTACACAGGAAGAAGCCATCAGGACAAATCTGATAAAGATGGATAAAATTCAGCCAGACAGCAAAGAGAATCTGCAGGAGGAGAGACAAAAGTATTAACATCACCTGAATTGATGCAGTAAGTTAACACAAAAAGAGTATAAGCATTGGTATAGCTGTAGATAAAAGAGTGCATTGGGATGTTAGCTAAGTGAGTGGCTTTGAAATAACAGGAAAGGGGTAAGAACACAAACTAGAGACTGAATCAAGGGGACAGATATGATTAAAGAGAACAAGACAAATGGACAGTATAAAATCATAGACTTCACAATACCATATGATAATAGGAGGGATATCAAAGAATTTTTAAAAATTGAGGCATACCAGGACCTAGCCAGAGAGAGACGAAGAGATTGTGGAAAACTAAGACAACAATTATTCTTGTGGTACATGGGGGTACTTGGCATATCGCCCAAACTGTGAGCTATGAAAAAGAAAGATATTGGAATTAAGACTCTATTATCTGTTTTGACATGGTTTCTCGAAGTGGATGTCCTTCCTGGATGCTTTATACGTGGCACAGTTCTCCAGCTTACCAGTTCCAATCAAACAGTCAAGACCAGCAAGCATGGAAAGCAGACACTAAATGATGTATGACAGCCTTTACATTTCTGATTCTTTTATGGATTTCAACCAAATAACTCAACCCCAGGACTTATCTTTTAAAGTCTGGTACTTATTTTATCAGTCTCTCATGCTGAACCGCTAAGTTATGGGGATGTAAACTAACCAACACCAGTTGTCAAGCAGTGGTGTGGGGCAGACACACATCATCATCATCATCATCATCGTTTAACGTCCGCTTTCCATGCTAGCAT